>NW_005871159.1:3058836-3061272 GCF_000147115.1 Myotis lucifugus
TTGTTCCTAAATTGGCTTACTGTTAACCTAAAAATAAAAGGCCTTTCAAAGTGAGACACAACAAGCATTTACTGAGATAAATAAGAATGGTTATTCAGGAATCATTAATGGAGGCAGAATCCCAAGTAATGTTCTGACTAGGAGACAAAGGCAATGGGTGTTCATGAGAAAGGGAAGGAAAACAATTACATCAATAGAAGGAACCCATTTCTATTGGCACAAATAACATAACATAGTGATGTTAATCCTAAACAGTGTTTTTAATTTTTTTTTCAGTCCAGCAAGTCAGCAGTGTAGTAGTCATAACAATAGCTTTCTTGTTATCTTTGCAAACAGTTCTTTTGCAAGGCACAGCGTTGCTTAGATCCAGGCCAAAGGACATTTTGCCCTGTTTAACATTCCAAAGATTTGGGACATAAGACCTGCAAAGCAGTTCCCCTGACGTGGCAGTTCCAGTTCCATTTTAAAGTGGCTCCATTTATGTTATTGTTTACACCAACAGAAACGGCTGTTATAAAAATCAGGTCCCTGGGCTCCATTTCAGAACTAATGAATCCAGTGTCTGGGTTGGGCTGGGTCTGAGTCCAGGGTTCGGGTTGCTTTTTATTTTTAAGCTCCTTGGTGCTGATAAATCATTTTTGTGGGTTTTTTGTTTTTTTTTTTTTTTTGGTCTTCTTGCAAATGTGTCAGGAGAGAGTTACATTTTCTCTTAAGGACTAATTTAATCAAGTTTTATAAAAAGCACCACAGGTGAGAATACATACGGTGCCGAGAGTATGTCACCTCACTAACTGTTAGTCTTCTGACTTAGTTTTCTCTTTGAAGGAGATGTGTTTCCCCTCGTGGTTCTGCTGTTTCCATGCTGTCGCAGGCATAACCTAGAGACCAGAATTGAGACGAGCATCTGTAGGTCTTCAGCCAACCAATATCGAGTGTCCTGAAGCCAATATGCAAGGCCCTGCCTGCAAGAGTTGAGAGAGTGCAGAACTGCAGGGGTTGACAGTAGAATAAAGAAAAGCTAACGGGGGAAAAAAACAGATGATGCCCTGGTGGGAGGATTAGGGGCAACAAGGTTACATTAGTTCATTGAACATCCTTAAGCAACAGAGACACCCATGAATAATGCAGAGCTCCTGCCCCCAGGAAGCACCATGGGGGTAGGTAACATCCTTTTTTGTTGTTAATCCTCACCCAAGGATTTTTCCATTGATTTTTTTTTTTTTTTTTTGAGAGAGAGTGAAAGGGAGGGGGAGAGAGAAAGAGAGAAAAACATCCACCTGAGAGAGACACATTGATTGGTTGCCTCCTGTAGGCGCCTCAACTAGGGCCACAACCAGGGCCAGGGATCGAGTTACCTGCCCTGGACTGGAACCGAACCCGAGACCTTTCAGTCCACGGGCTGACGCTCTAACCACTTCTTTTTAAAATTATTTTTTCAATTACAATTTACATTCAATATTATTCTGTATCCGTTTCAGATGTTACAGCATACATAGACAATCATGCACTTTACAGAGTGGTCCCACCTGGCCACATGCACACTTATTAGATATTAATGGCTATGTTCTCTACGCTGTGTAATTTACATCTCGGGGACTATTCTGTCCACTCACACTCCAGCGGGACCAGCGCCCTTTTCCCAGCGCTGGGCGGAAAGAGCGCTTGCGCTCAGGACGCCGGGGCGCGGGGAGGCCTGGGGAGGCGGGAAGGAAGGGCCTTCCCTTCTACTTCAACTCATGCAACGCCCACTCGGGCCGCCGGACTTCCCCGCGAGAGCTACAGTCTCCCCTCAACCGACTCCTCCCCCTGCCGCCTTCTCCCGCCCCCGTCGCCAGCTTCGCATCCAGGCCAGGGAGCCCGGGGAGCCCAGGGAACCCAGGGGGGCGGGGCCAGTTCCGCGACGCCTACTAACCACGCCCCTTTCATTGGGGTCGTCTTACCGCGAGACCGCTGAGTCCCGCCTTCAGATCACGCGCAGACCCGTTGCTCCGCGCCCGCGGCCCTCCCCTTCACTCGCCGGTGCTCGGGCTGGGTGGCAGCGCCATGGAACGCAGAGAGACCTGCGAACGCGGCACGTCGCCCGGGCAACCGGGGACCATAAAACCTTTCCAAGGCGGCGGCGGCGGCGTGGCGGATGCGATGATGTCCAACCCCGAGCCTGGTCTGCCCCTTCTCCCGGGCACATCCTGTGCGGACCCCACGGTGAGGACTTAGGCCGCCCAACCCCCACTTATCGCTAGCTTCCCCGCCCATACGAGTCACGTTTTGTTTTGTTGTTAGGATCTAGGCATCCCGACACCGACCCCCCGGTGTAACGTACAAAATCGGCTTGCTGAGCGGAGTATAAATTGGGATTTTGGATAATGATCAATTGTTTTGTTATGCTTGAGTTTTCGAGCCTCGCTCTAGTGCAGACAAGAATAAGGTGGAGCGCAC
>NW_005871159.1:3061372-3148935 GCF_000147115.1 Myotis lucifugus
CCCCCCCCCCCCCCAGCTTTGCTGGACTTGCCGGTTAGCGCACCTCCTTCCTCCTCCACCCGACTGTTCTCTGTGCCCTTCAGAACCGGACCCGGCCTCTGGCCCGACCCTGCTCTGTCTTACCCACCGCGAATCTGTCGTCCACGCCCCCGCCCTCGTCCATTCCCTCCTCCCCACATGCAGCCTCACCCTCCCTCTCATATTCGTTATCCTCCGCTCCATCCCTTTCTAATTTTTCCACGCCACCAGTTGGCCTCCTTCGTTCAGTCCATTAGCGTAGCCAGGGTCTTCCTTGCTGCTCTAGCCTCTGCTTCTTCTCCCTCTAGACCCGTCTCTCCACCTCACCCCAAGCCCTCCGTCTGGGCCCCGCTCATTCTCCCACACTGTACCCCGCGCTGCGCAGCTCCATCCTTTACCGCTTCCACCTCCGCACTAGCCTCGGCCCCTTCTCCCACTCAGCATCCCTACGCCGCCGTCATCCTCATCCCAGAGCCCCACCCAACTCTCTCTCCCCAGCCCATCCTCCTGCCTCCTCCATCTCCTGGGTCCTGGACCCAGTCATCCTCCTCACTCGCAGCTCCGTTTTCAGTCTTATGTGTCATTTCCACGCTTCCTCTTCTTTCTGCCAGGTTCTTTCCCACAGTCGGCAGGCTTCTCATTTACGCTTCTACGCAGCTCCTTCCCTTTTGTGTCCAGCTCTTCTGCCTTTTCTGTAATTTGCTCCCATCTTCTCCCCATTCCTGTATTATCTTTTTTTTTTTCTCAATTGTTTCCCCAAAAGTTAGACTTTCAACACAGGCCTATTTTCCTCCCAAACCACCCTTCCCTGCTTTGCAGAACATAATTCCATTCTAGTTCCTTCAAGGCCACTACAATTGATTAATTTTTTTCTACCCCATCCCTATTATTTTCGCTCTAACATTTTAATAAAAGACTTAAATGTATTTAGTTGCATAAATTGGAGAGAGAAGAAAGTGTTTTTTTGGTCTCCTAACATAGTTTAGCCCTTGACAAAATTATTTAGAGGTTTAATTCTAGTAGGGTTACTGAAATATATGTTGGCAGATCAATATTGAGCTTCAGTAGGCTGATTATCATAGGTGAGATAATAATAATTTATATTTATATAGTTGATTAATTTAAGCTGTAAGTTCCTCTCCATGGTCATAAAGGTAAGATAAAATACATAGTCAATTTATTTTGGGGGTTGGGGGGGATGAATTGAAAGTTTGATGAGGGAATTTGGATTCTGAATCTCTTCTTCAAATTATTCCTGCATTGACATAGCATTACAGATTTTTCTCTGCGTTGTAGGCACATTCCTGCCCATGTGCAGGAGCAGCCTAGGCATTTGGTGTTGGGAGTGTGGGCTCCCCGCAAGGCAGGGCTGAGTTGATATGGGGGGTTGATAACAGAGGTGTGGACTGGAGGTGCCAGGCTCTAAGGACATATTGCTGTACTATATATAAGATGAACTGTGCATTGGACATATTTCATATTTTAAATACCTTAGGCAAATATCAACTCATTTGC
Organism: Myotis lucifugus; assembly: GCF_000147115.1. Lineage (NCBI taxonomy): Eukaryota > Metazoa > Chordata > Mammalia > Chiroptera > Vespertilionidae > Myotis > Myotis lucifugus. The sequence goes on from NW_005871159.1 coordinate 3,062,906, forward strand.
CTTATTTGGAATTTGAAAAGCATGGTTACTGTCTTCAGCATTGAAGGACTACATATGTATATCTCTCACAGCATTCAAAACCATAATGACTAAGCAGGATGAGGGGAGGCCTTCGTTTTCCTTGCTTGGGATGCCTGTGAGGATCCACTAATAAAGGTCAGATGTTGAGGGGTGTTAGCGATGTGTGTGTAAAATGGGGAAAGCAAATGAAGCAGCTGATTTGCGTCTGTCTTTAGAGGTGGAATAGGAGGAGCTGAAAGTTACACAAATTACCTAGATAAGATGTCAACTCAGCCCATTTTGTTCTGTGTCATTTGTGTTATGCATCTGGAGCAGCACTTGTCAGCTGACTTGTGACTGAATGTCTGACCTTAAAAAGTCACAATCCATAACTCTTTTAGCAAAAGTAGTTTACTTTATTGTACCTTTTATGTTAGTACAGATCTTGAAAGATGGTAAGTTGGGCTGCAAACAAATTAGGAGGTAGGTAAGTAAGCCATTTTCTTAAAGATATTTTATGATTTATCCTAAATTTTATGTATATGTGTATTTTTGTGTGTGTATTTATACAGGTATATACACATACATACATACACATATGATTTTGAAAGTAACCTATCATTACAAAGAACAGAAAAAGGGAAAAATATTCCATCAAATTACCCTATAAATTTTCTTTTCACCTTTATTGAGATATAATTGGTATATAGTATTGTGTAAATTTAAAATGTACAACTGGTTGATTTGCTGCACATATTTTGCAAAATGATTACCACCATGGTTTTAATTACTGTGGCTTTGTAATACACGAACTATAATTGACCCTTGAGCAACTCAGGGGTTAAGGGCACACACGTCCTGCACAGTTGAAAATTTGCATATAGTTGCCCTCTGTATATATGGCTTTCTAACCGCAGAATTGACCCTCGGACAACACTGGTTTGTACTGTAAGGGTCAATTGAAAAAAAAATTCACATATAAGTGGATCTGTACATTTCAAACCTGTGTTGTTCAGTGGTCACTGTGATTTGAAATCAGGAAGTGTAATGCCTCCAGCTTTGTTGTTCTTTCTCAGCATTGCTTTGGCTAGTAGGGGTCTTTTGTGGTGACATACAGATTTTAAGATTTTTTCTATTTCTGTGAAAACTGCTATTGGAATTTTGATAGAGATTGCATTGAATGTATAGATTGCCCAAGCTTTGTCCGGAAGGATGTCTGGTCTAATTAGCATATTACGCTTTTATTATTATAGACTAGAGGCCCGGTGCACGAAATTCATGCACTGGGGGTGGGGGGGGGGTCCCTCAGCCCAGCCTGCACCCTCTCCAATCTGGGATCCCTCGGGCCTAAACCAGCAGTCGGACATCCCTCTCACAATCCGGGACCGCTTGCTCCTAATCGCCTGCCTGCCTGATTGCCCCTAACCGCTTCTGCCTGCCAGCCTGATCATTCCCTAACCCAGCCGTGGGCAAACTACGGCCTGCGGGCCGGATCCGGCCTGTTTGAAATGAATAAAACTAAAAAAAAAAAAGACCGTACCCTTTTATGTAATGATGTTTACTTTGAATTTATATTAGTTCACACAAACACTCCATCCATGCTTTTGTCCCGGCCCTCCGGTCCAGTTTAAGAACCCATTGTGGCCCTCGAGTCAAAAAGTTTGCCCACCCCTGCCCTAACCACTCCCCTGCCAGCCTGATCGACACCTAACTGCTCCCCTGCCGGCCCGGTCGCCCCCACCTGCCCTCCCCTGCAGGCCTGGTCACCCCCAACTGCCCTCCCCTGCAGGCCTGGTCCTCCCCCAACTGCCCTCCCCTGCTGGCCTGATCGCCCACAACTGCCCTCCCCTGCCAGCCATCTTGTGGTGGCCATCTTGTGCCCACATGAGGGCAGCCATCTTGTGTGAGAGCATGACGGTCAATTTGCATATTACCGCTCATATAGGATTATTCTGTTCATATTTTCTATTTCTTCATGATTCAGTCTTGGTAGGTTGTATGCTTCTAGAAATTTATCCTTTTATTTTCAGTTATCCAGCTTGTTGGCATATAACTGTTAATAGTAGTCTCTCATGGTCCTTGTATTTCTGTGTTATCAGTATGTCTCGTTCCATTTCTGTTTATATTTATTTGAATCCTCTCTTTTTCTTAGTTTACCTAAAGGTTGGTCAATTTTGTTATCTTTTCAGAAAACCAGCTCTTAGTTTTGTTGATCTTTTCTATCATTTTTCTGTTTATTTCATTTATTTCTGCTCTGATCTTTGTTATTTCCTTCCTTTTGCAAACTGTGCTTAGTTCTTTTTCTAGTTTCTTGAGGTATAAAGTGAGGTGGTTTATTTGAGATTTTTTTGTTCCTTTTTAAGAAATTATTTTTCAATTACAGTTGGCATGCAATATTATATTAGTTTCAAATGTACAACATAGTGATTAGACATTTCCATACTTTACTAAGTAATTATCCTGATAAGTCTAACTATCCTTCAGACACCATAAATATAGATTTTTCTTCTCTCTTAATGCATACATTTATTTATTGCTACAAAAATTCCCTCTTAGAACTGTGTTTGCAGCATCTAAATGGCTTTCATAGTTATGTTTCTGTTTTTGTTTGTTTCAAGGTATTTTTTTATTTCCTTTTGATTTCTTTGTGAATTTTTCAGCTTGCTTTCTGGTATTTCATATCATTGTAGTTAGAAAAGATACCTGGTATGATTTCAATCTGCTGAGACTTGTTTTGTGACCTATCATATGATCTATTCTGAAGAATGTTCTGTATGTACTTGAGAAGATTGTATGTTCTGCTATTGTTGGGTGGATTTTTCTACATGTCTGTTAAGTTCATTTGATTTAAGTATAGTTCAAGTCCAACGTTTCCTTGTTGTTTTTCTATCTGACTGATCTATTCATTGTTGAAAGTGCAGTATTGAAATTCCCTACTATTACTGTTTTTTGGTTTTTTTGGGGGGGGTATATTTCTCTCTTCAGATCTCTTAGTATTACCTTAATATATTGAGGTGCTCTGATGTTGGGTACATAAATATTTACAATTGTTATATCTTCTTGATAAATTGACCTGCTTATTATATAATGACCATCTTTGTCCCTCATTGCCATTTTTGGCTTAAAGTCTATTTTGTTTGATATAAGTACAGCTACCCCTGCTTTCTTTTCATCTGCATGGAATATCTTTTCCCATCCCTTCATTTTCAGCCTATGTGTGGCCTTAAAGCTGGAGTGAGTCTGTTATAGGCAGCATATAGTTAGGTTTTTTCCCCCTAATCATCCAGCTTGCCTTTTGATTGAAGATATCAATTCACTTACATTTGGTGTAATTACTGATAGATAAGGAGTTACTCATACCATCTTTTGTTGTTGTTGTTGTTAATCTTCACCTGAGAATATTTTTTTCATTGCGGGGCAGGGCAGGAGAGAGAGAGAGAGAGACATGGATGTGAGAAAAATGACACATCTATTGGTTGCCTTCTTGCATGTGCCCGGTGCCAGGGATTGTACCTGCAACCCAGATACATGTCCTTGACTGGGAATCGAACTCACAACCCTATGGTGTGCTGGCCAATACTCTTAACCACTGAGCAACACTGGGCACTAGTACTGTTTTTTGTTTTTCTGGCTATTTTTTAGTTCCCTTGTTCATTTCTTCCTCCCTTGCTGCTTTTCTTTTTGAATTGATGATTTTCCATAGTGGTATGCTTTGATTCCCTTCTCTTTAACTTTTGTGAATCCACTGTAGTTTTTTGCTTTGTGGTTACCATGAGGTTTACATAAAGCATATTTATATATTTTTTTACAGTAATAACAATTCACCTTTTATTACATATAAAAACTCTACCCTTTTGCTTTCCTCCCTTTATGTTTTTGATGTCAACATTTAAATTTTTTATATTCTGTATCCATTAACAGATTGTTGAAGCTATAGCTGCTTTTAATACTTTTGTCCTTTAACTTTTATACTAAAGTTACGTGTTAACACATCACCATATTACAGTATTAGGGTATTCTGAATCTGACTATATGCTTACCTTTACCTGTGTGTTATATGTTTTCATGTTACAAATTAATGCCTTTTTATTTCAGCTTGATGAACTTCTTACAGTATTTCTCTTCAGTTAGGTCTAGTGGTGATAAAGTTTTATCTCACCTTTATTTCTGAAGCACAACTTTTTCAGGTAAAATATTCTTGGTTGGCAGTTGCGCTCTTTCAGCACTTTGGATATAGCATCTCATTCTCTCCTGGCCTGCAAGGATAGTGTGATAGGGTTATGGAGGTTCCCTTGTAGGAGAGATTTTTTTCTTTTACTGTTTTTAAAAATTATTTCTTTGTCTTTGATGTAGATAGTTTTATTGTCATGGAGAAGATTATTTTGGTTTGAAATTTTGGGGTGACTGATTAGCTTCATGAACTTGGATATCCCTCTCTCTCTCCAGGTTTGGGAAGTTCTCAGCCATTATTTCTTTAAATAAGCATTCTACCTCTTTCTCCTTATCTACTCCTTCTGGGACTCCCAAGATGCATACATTATTTCTCTTATTAATGTCCTGTAAGTTCCATAGGCTTCATTCATTGTCATTCTTTTTTAAATTTTTTTATTGCTCCACTGATTGGAAATTTCAATTGATTTGTCTTCTAACTCACAAATTCTTTCTTCTACTTGTTCAAGTCTTCTGTTAAAGCAACTTTTGCATTCTTTAGTTCAATCATTTTATTCTTCAGCTCTAAAATTTGTTTGGTTCTTTTTAATGTTTTCTATCTCTTTGTTGAATTTCTCATTTTGTTCTTGCATTATTTTCCTGATATAGTTAAGTCATTTATCTGTGTTCTCTTGTAGCTTTCTGAACATCTTTAAGACAATTACAGTAAACCCTCAATTTAATGAACTACAGATTTAAGGGACAAAATTTCCAGTCCGTATGGCATATGTGAAAATTAGCATTAATTTAAAAAGGCTTTTAACCAAGATTTGCTTATAATTAAATTAGCAGGTTATTTTTATGTAATTAATTCACTGTTGTTATTTTTAACAAATTTTAGTGAGTAGGCCATATGTTGGAAAAAACACTAGTAATTTTGTCAACATAAATATTGCATATCTACAACTATAGTCTACATATTTAAATCCAAGAGTCACTGCTTGGAAACAATGTTCAGGGAATGATTAGCACATGATCACACCACATTGCACTGTGATTGGCTCTGTTGTTTCATGGCATGACTTTCTGTAGCAGTTTTAACTCATGCTGGCCTATGTTCCCAGGGTTCTAAGCCACATCCCCGCCGTGTGCATTTGTTTACTCGCAGTGACTGGGTGAATGCACGCATTTACTAGACCTATCCTATCTAATAAAGAGGGAATATGCTAATTGACCCTCACGCCGTCGCAAAGATGGTGGCGCCCACAGCCAATAAGGAGGGGATATGCTAATTGACTGCCCCTCCCTCAAAGATGGCGGTGCCCACAGTCAATAAGGAGGGAATATGCTAATTGACTGCCACGCCCTCAAAGATGGCGGCACCCACAGCCAATAAGGAGGGAATATGCTAATTGACTTCCCTGCCCTCAAAGATGGCGGCACCCCACAGCCAGTAAGGAGGGAATATGCTAATTGACTGTCCTGCCCTCAAAGATGGCGGCATCCCACAACCAATAAGGAGGGAATATGCTAATTGACTGCCACGCCCTCAAAGAGGCAGTGCCCACAGCCACAAGATGGTGGCACCCCATCCCCTCAGCCCCACCAGCACGCCTGCCTCCGGAGTCCCCCAGTCCCCCCAGCCACCCAGGGCTGCCCGAGGCTCAGGTAACCAGGGCCAGCCGAGGCTTGTGCTGCTGGCAGTGGCAGCAGCAGAGGTGTGATGGGGCGTCGCCTTCCCCTGATCGCCTGGTTGCCTCCCACCCCTGAGGGCTCCCAGACTATGAGAGGGGGCAGGCCAGGCTGAGGGACCCCCCTCCAGTGCATGAATTTTCATGCACCGGGCCTCTAGTATAAATTTAAAATTACTGTTATACATACAGAAAGCTTTTCTGTGAAATTAAACTTTTTATACATAATTTTAATTACACAAACGTGTCTACATAAGTAAAAACGGTAAACTAATTTGTCAGTTTTTTAACATGCATTTGGAAACCCTACTTTATTATATAGTGGACTTGCGGCTTTAACGGACACCTCCTTGCCCAAAATAGTTTGTTATATCGAAGTTTTACTGTTTTGAGGTGTGTTTTTTTTTTATCAGGTTATTTCTGCTTCTTCATTTTTTGGGGGGCTGTTATTATAGGTTTACTGTATTCCTTTGGTGGAGTCATTTTTCACGATCCCTGCCATCTTGCACAGGTGCCTTCACGTTTGAAAAATCTGTCACCTCTGCCAAACTTTATGGACTAGCTTTGGGAAGGGAATAGTTTCACTGCTGGTGGAAGTGTGCTGCGATCCTGAGTCCAGTGCTGCAGGGCACCAAGTGTTCTGTGTAGCAGTACTAGGTCTGGCAGGGTTATGGGTCGGCATGATGTCTCTTCAGCTCAGGCCACTGGTGTGTACCGCATTGACAGCTGTGTGGTTCTTGGCAAGCACTGCAAGTGTTCTGCAGTGGCTGCAAAGGCTGTCGGGGTCTTCCATGGCACCTCCAGGTCCAGCTGCTCAGGACCAACGCAGGCAGCATTGGAGACCCAGAACCAGTGGTGTGCACATAGTCAGTTACAGGGGGCCAAATGCAGGTGGCAGTGTAGTGGCAAGGGCTGTTTGCAGACACATGATAGTGGAGGAGGCCAGAGCAGCAGCAGGTCTGGGGCCAACTGTGGCCTCACTGGCTGCTACAGAGGCCCTGGTTTCCGGCAGGCTCTCTGTGGCTGCACACACTCTTCAGGTGCACACTCACCCCTGGGCGTGCACACTGCAGGGGAGGCCTGTGATGAGGTAAGGCCAGTTACATGGCAGGTGCACAGCTGGAGGGGCTAGCTCCAAGCTCATGCACAGCAGTGGGGGTCATCGGGGCAAGGGTGGGGGGTGTCTATGCTGGGATCTTATGCTTGAGCAGCTGCAGAGACCTGAGCTTGCTACCGCTGGTCGGGACATGGGAAAGAGAGGGAGAGTGGAGGGACTCAGGTGGCTGGTGTCAGCAGACATGAATACCTGTGGGGTGAAGTCTGCAGGAAGTACACAGTGGCTATAGCTATACTTGCTATTGGCTTCAGGTAAGTGGCAAAATCGGCTGGGTTTTTCCACTGAGCAGTTCTCTGTGAAGCGCAGTCACTCCCACTCAGTGGCTGCTGCCAGCAGCCCCTGTTTTTCTTCCTTGTTCCTAGCCGGCTTTATACACTTCAGCTTAGCTGCTCTGGGTGAAACTGGTTGTCACCCTCTCTTTTTTTCCTGGAGAGGGGAAATCTTTCTAGATCGGTAGCTCCTTCTTGATGCTGGGGGATGGGATGATACTGGCAAAATGAAGTTATCTTCCTTCTCTTTTTGTGAGATTACTGTCGGATTTTTTGTTCCACTGTGTTGTTTATAGATAGCTGACTAACCATTGATCTTTGTGAGGGCATGAGGACACTAGGGCCTCCTGTGTCACCATTTTGGCCCCTCTATCTTCACATTTATTTCCTTTACACTTCTTTATTTTTTATTTAATATTTTTTTCCAAATCCCCAATAAAAATGAGTTCATTGGGGAAAAAAAAATTGACATCAAACAGAGCATTCACCAAATCTAGTCTCTTTTCAGGTACGTGTTTGCATGCTTGTAATTGTAGTACATATACTTTCATAGGCTGCTTTTGGGGGCTTATTAAATCAAACATTTCTCCCGGCTTGCTACATAGTCTTTAAAATTAGTATTTTAATGACTGCATAATAGTAGTCCACTGAGTTTTCCGTCATTTACTCATATGTATGATTTTCGATTGTTTCCAGCATTTTTATTATTGTAATTAAAGTTATAATGGTCAACTTTAGGCATATTATTATTTCTGATAATTTTAGATTATATCCTTAAAATAAAGGATTGAGGTGGAATTATTGAGTTCAAGATTTTAAATATGTAATATCTACTTTCTTTCCAAAGAGTTGTGTGACTGTATCAGTGTCATTGTAACAAGAAAGGTCTTTCTTTTCAAGTAAAAATTGATTCGCAGAACCAGCTCTTTTACGTTCCATAGTCTGTGACCACTAGATAAGACAAAAAACATGGGAAGTCCAGTGAAAAAATAGTATTTTGAGAAACTGAAATTAATATTTTGGTTTCTCGTGAGAAGTGAGCTGGTAATGAATTGGGTGTTCCGGAGCACGGCTTTATGTTTTAAACTCAGGATGCTGCTGCCCTCCTTGTTCCTGGCCAAAAATATCAGAAACTTAAAATATAGGCATTCTGTTTTTAAAAAAATAAAATATTTTTTATTGATTTCAGAGAAGGAGAGAGATAGAAACATCAGTGAGGAGAGAGAATCATTGATTGGCTGGCTGCCTTCTGCACGCCCCACCCTGGGGATCAAGCCAGCAACCTGGGCATGTGCCCTTGACCAGAATTGAACCTGGGACCCTTCAGTCCACAGGCTGATGATCTATCCACTGAGCCAAACCAGCTAGGGATATAGGTATACTTTTTGATAGAAGGTTTGTGTTGTTTATAAGCAAAAGTTTAAGTTATGATATGTTTGAAAGTGAGCCCTTTTACCTAACCAATTTTATTAATGATGCACTTCTTTTCTTCTTCAGAAAACAGACTTCCATAGAAGCCAGACACTGAACTACACGCATGGCTATGCAATGGCTCGTCGTCCAACGGTTGGAATAGGCGGGGACCGGCTCCAGGTCAACCAGCTGTCCCAGGCTGACCTGGATGAATTGGCCAATAAGGCACCACTTCTAACTTATGGTGAACCTAAGCCGGCTGCACCTCCGGAATTTATTCCTGCGCATGTGGCTTTTGACAAAAAGGTACCATATGGGATTTTAGGGTACCCCTTGAATTCAAATTTCTGAGAGCCAACTGTTTGCAGAAAAGTCAGCAATAAACCACAGGTTTTCCAGAGTACTCTGAAGAGAAAATTATTCAAATGCCTCAACCCTTAGTCATAGACAGCTGAACTCAGGATTGAAAGGGCCTTTCTTTAGTTAGGAAGCTGATTACAGAAAATAATTCCCCATAGACTTCACTGAAATATTTTCCAAATACAGTTAAGGGAAAGTTGGGTGAATTCTGAATTCTGAGTTCATATTGCTCTATGTTTACCAGCTCTGTGTTTCCTACTTTTTAAAGTTTTATATTTTGTAATGATGACAAATCCTTAACCTCCATGAAATGCAAGATGTCATCATGAGTACAACTCCATCTGTTGTCAGTTTTCTCTGGGCTGTCTTCCTAAGTTTCTGTCTTTTAGGGAACACTTCTGGCTTGGCATGGCATAACTCAAGGGTGGTATAACATTGTGTTTGTGTCTCATTTACTCTTATGCTTTTGTACTGGGAGTTACCTTATTTCCATCTGTTGACATTTCCACATCATCTTTGGTTTTCCTTGTCAGTGAGTCTCCTCTTTTCACTAAGGCCAAGTGGTCCTAACTATGGCCATGCAGTGGAATGACTGATGGGACTTTTTTTTTTTAATCTCAACCTGAGGATATGCTTTTTATTGTTTTTAGAAACAGGGTGAGGGGGATTGGGGTGGAGAGAGAAACATCAATGTGAGAGAGAAACAGATTGGTTGCCTCCCATATGCACCCCAACTAGGGATCAGACCCACAACCTAGGTATGTGCCCTGACTGGGAATCAAACCCGCCCTTTTTGGTATGCAGGACGAAGCTCCAACCAATTGAGCCACAGCCAGGGCACTGATGGGACTTTTAAGAAACTTAGATGCTTCCCCAATCCTCAATGATTCAGATTTCCAGTGATTTTTATGTATAACTGGGACTGAGAATTACTGACCAGTTTTTGTAAGTTACCTTTCCTAATTTACTCCTAACCTATTTTTTGATTCTTTAATGTTATTTTTGTTCAATGGCTATACTATTTTCATCCAGCTAGACAACATTTATTGAGTACCTGTGGAAGATATAAATAGTCTGGTTGTTGTGGCTGATTGAGCATATCCCATACATCGAAGGGTCACCAGTTCGATTTCTGGTCAGGGTACATATCCAGGTTGGGGTGCATGCAGGAGCAACCAATTGAAGTTTTTCTCTCACATCAGTGTTTCTCTCTCCCTCTCCTTTCCTCTCTCTCTAAAGTAATCAACAAAAACATTTTTTAAAATATTAAAGGAATTCTGGATAAAATTTAGTCTGGTGGTAGAACTGTGCTATTTACATTAATAATCAATGAATTTACACAATTTTTAATGTATCAGCCAGAATCAATATAACACCCATTTCCCCATCTCAATTATCACATTTGATAGGAAAAATTCACATATTCATTCATAGGCTAAACCTAATATCCACTAACGTATCAGTTATACATATGGCTATTTCTTTACTTGTTTCTTGTTTCTCTTCTTGATTCACAGCTGTGACAGGCACTGCAAAATCAGTAGATAAGGGAGAGGGGTGAAAATACAAGAGAGGAGTGAGATAGGTATTTAATAATTTATCAAGATATAAATCCTGGTAGGTTCAATTTTTATTGAAATGAATAGCAAATAACTATGATAAACTAGAAAGTGATAAAGTTATATATGTCATGGAAAGTATTATTGAAATGCAGAGAGGGGGAAATTGTGCCTTAATAGAAAATAGGCTTCTTTATATTTTTGTTCTTCTATGTTATTTTATGCTTATTGTCATTACTTAATTTATGCTTTTAAAATAGTATTAATAATTCATTTTTAAAAGATAGTAGGCATGAAGAAGTATACTTACATTTTAAATTTCCTATTCATTTTACTTGGATCATCAAAATTTCTAGATAAATAATCCTTACCATAGATAATAAGGTAGAGAGTAGTTAAACCCATGGTTTTGAAACTAAGATTTTTTTTTAGAAGAGGAATTTATAGTTTTTCTGAATTAAATATGTTTAATTTTTTTTTAGAAATACCCATAGTCAAATTAATAGCAAACATATTTGTCCATATTTTGGACAGACTTTGTACTGTCCCTTATCTTTAGAGTATAACTTCGTTCCTTACACAGGTGATAATGACCAGGACATGTGCTGTGAACACCCTCATCTTTTTTCTTTGTTCCCATAACAGTTCTCATTGTCACCCCCTATGTTCAACTTCCCACCCTCATATCCCACTCTGTGTTCCTGATGTTATTCTTCTTTCATCTCTCTTATCTTTAACTTTCATACTACTTCCATTTCAAACAGCTAGTAAGTTTTTTACCTAGGGTCAAAGTATGCTGCCTTAAAAAAATTTCTACCTTGTGACCCCTTTAACAACTTCCTTTCTCACTTGACTGTCAGATCACTTACAATTTGACATCTCTCTGCCCTCAAGCCCAGAACTATTTTTTTTTGCCAGCATTCCCTTTGACCTGTTTGCAATATTTGCCATTGTTGATCCTCTCTTCCTTCTTGAAACTTTGCTTTTCTCTTGCTGCACTGAATCTTCACTCCTCTGGTTTTCCTCTCTCTCTCCATCTGGCTGCTCCTACTCTGGCCTCCCCTTCTCCTCTCATTTTTAACTGTAAGCATTGTAAAGGGTCTGTTCTCATTATTTTATACTAGTGGCCCGGTGCACGAATTCATGCACATTGAAAGGAAATTAATTAGAAGAAATATTTTAATATCACTACTCGCCCTTTCTCTATAATAGAAGTGTCAACCAATTTCACGACCGACAATGACAGATCAAAACACACACGTGCGATTGGCGCCAGCGAGAGCTTTATATGTATTGTGCATGTGTGAGACAGCTTAGCCTTTTATAGATATAGAATAAACTTGCTTAATTAGACCTACTCTCTGATTTAGCTAAACTTTTTCCAGCCCAGTGAAGCACCCCAACTTCTCTTTCAGGTAATTGTCAGCCACACAGCAGTAAATATCAACACAAAGATTATTATTGTAGATAATGCAGGGAGAACAAAGGGTAAAATATTTAACTGCAGCAGTGTTTGACTGTATTCTGCGCAGTGAGAAAACCTGAAGTCATTTCCAAGGTCCACAATTTCTTACTTCTTTTCAGTCGGGTCAAGTTTCTAAACTTTCTAAATCTCCATTTTCCGGCTAATGAAAAGAAAATAGGATTCCACTGAGTCTCCTATCCACGTACTCCAGGACTTCTGTGAGGATCAAATGAGATGAGGCACGGGAAAACGCTTCACAGACATTTGGTTAAAGTGTGAAATGTTTGCACCTGGCTATAAAGCAAGTCATGTTCCTGGGCTGAAGAAACTGCAAGGAGGCTAGCCGTCGCTAGGGAGAGGAAGCCAGGCATTGCTACGTGATGTCATTACCCAGATTGACACTTAGCATATTAGCCTTTTATATATATAGATTCCTCAGAGAGATTTTGCCCACTTTTATGGTTTCAAGTGTCATCTCAAAGTAGACAACTATTGATACTTCCAATTCTGACCTTTTTGAAAATGCCATAAGATATCTCCACCTGGATGAGCTGTGGGCACCTCAGGTTCTGTATGTCTTTCACCCAGACCACTACCTTTTCTTATAGATGTGCTCTTTCTGTATGGCTCCACTAGGTAATCAAAGTGTGAAACCCAAGCCATTTCAGGTTTTCTTCCCCTTCAGTGAGTTGCCAATTCAAGTATATCTCACTTCCATTTCCTCTACACTGTCATAGTTCAAACAAGCAATATGTTAACTGTTAACATACTGTTAACCTTTGTAGTAGTCCCACACCTGTTTTTTTTATGCTTGTAGCATGTCCAGTGCTTGGTTTAGTACCCAAAGCACATGATGTCATTTTTCTGTGAAAATGCCTTCAGACTCTCTTAACCAGTATAGTAAATATTACCGCTATCCACCTAGCTGCTTTCGTCCCCCAACCTGAAAGTCATCCTTGATTCTTTTCCCTCACAAGCTCTATCATTTTCATCTCTAAAATGTATAACTACTTTGCTCATTTATTTTCATCTCTCTACTTACAATTAATTTTCCAATTAGCAGGCAGGCTTATCTTTTAAAAGTAGGTATCAGTTTTGCGTTTTCTCTTTCCAGCCGGCGCCGCAAGATCAGGGGCAAGAGAAAGCCCTACCACAAGAACCGAAACAACACTAAGATTGGACCCCTCTGCATACACACAGTCCGAGTGCCCGGAGGCAACAAGAAGTACCTAGCCTTGAGGCTGGACGTGGGCAACTTCTCCTGGGGCTCAGAGTGTTGTATGCGCAAAACAAGGATTATTGATGTCTACAATGCATCCAACAACAAGGTGGTTCCCACCAAGACCCTAGTAAAGAACTGCATTGTGCTCGTTGACAGCACAGCGTACCGACAGTGGTACGAGTTCCACTACGCACTGCCCCTGGGCTGCAAGAAGGGGCCAAGCTGACTCCTGAAGAGGAAGAGATTTTGAAGAAAAACAATCAAAGAAAATTCAGAAGAAATATGATGAAAGGAAAAAGAATGCAAAAATCAGCCATCTTCTCGAGGAGCAGTTCCAGTAGGGCAACCTTCTTTCGTGCATCGCTTCAAGACCAGGCCAGTGTGGCTGAGCAGAGGGCTATGTGCTCGAGGGCAAGGAGCTGGAGTTCTATTTGAGGAAAATCAAAGGACTGGAAAAGCAAATAAATCCTCTTCCCTCCAATCTTAGCTCATGTAATAAAGGTGTTTATTCTAAAAAAAAAAGTAGGTATCAGATTGTCACGTACTGACCTAAAACATTCCATGGCTTTCCCAGTTTGTAGGCTAAGATCCAACTCTACAGGTTCCTCACAGTCCTACTGGGTCTGGCCCTCCCTGCTGTTTCTCCACCCTCCTCTTGGGCCTATCTTTTCCTAACCCACTGTGTTTCATTCACAATTGATTTGTTTTCCTTATTCTGTCCAAACTGTAGCATACCCCCCTCCCCCATTACAGGGCCTTTGCACATGCTGTTTCCCCCCTCCTGGACTAGCTTTCCTGTGATTGATACTCAATAAACATTAGTTTTAAAAATGAGATGAATTTTTGTTGTTGTTGTTAATCCTCACCTGAGGATATTTTTCTCATTGATTTTTAGAGAGTGGAAGGAAGGAGGGAGGGAGGGAAGGAGGGAGGGGCAGAGAGAGAGAAAAACATCAATGTGTCCAGGTCCCTCCAGGCTGTCTCAAAGGGTAAGAGATCCTTCTGTTTTATAACTGCATAGTATTCCATGGTGTAAATGTACCACATTTAAAAAAATATGTTTTTATTGACTTTATTTATTTTTTAATATATTTTTATTGATTTCAGAGAGGGGAGAGAGATAGAAACATCAATGATGAGGGAGAATCATTGATTGGCTGCCTCCTGCATGCCCCCGACCAGGGATTGAGCACCTGGGCCTGTGCTCTTGACCAGAATTGAACCTGGGACCCTTTAGTCCGCAGGCCGATGCTCTATCCACTGAGCCAAACCAGCTAGGGCAATAAGTACTTTTTTGATTAACAAATAAATATTTTAGGAGTTAGAGTATTATTTTACTGAGACCTCACATATTAACTTGACTCTCTGTAACATGAATTACATATTGAAAACATGTAGTTTTAGCTATATGTGTAGGTCATATGCCAGAGAAAATCCAAGTGTTTATTGCACAAACTTATCCATATTAAGTGATCAGAGCTGAATGTAAAGACAGAAAAACACTCCTAGGGGATGTTTTAATAGATAAAATTTTTACCACTTACCATTTATGTCAGAAAACAAACTCCCAAATAACCAGAGAACTTGAAAATTTTGTGCCCTAATTAACTGAATAGTCAATTTCTTCAATTAGTACCAAATATACCATCTATATATATAAAAGGCTAATATGCTAAGTATCCGACCATCTGACCAGTCGCTATGACATGCACTGACCACCAGGGGGCAGACACTCAACGCAGGAGCTGCTGAGCTGCAGTGACTTGGCAGCGGTGGTTCTCGGGTGACACACCCCGAAACCAGAGAGGAGGGAGCTTGATTCCTCGCAGGGCCGCTGGATTCCACCTTCAGCCGTGGGTTATGTTGTTGCTGGGGCACTGTCGGTCCTGAATCTGGTTTACTGTACACTTGCATTTGCGTTCCACACCCTCTTATGACAGCAACTTTGCAGAGGGCCCTCTTACACTCCGGGACCACTCGGGGGATATCAGAGAGCCGGTTTTGGCCTGGTCCCCGCAGGTCAGGCCAAGGGACCCCACCTGCCGGAGGGACCCTGCTCACTCAGCAGACGCTGGGGAGGGACTGAGGGAGGTTGGCTTCAGGGAGTGTCTGGCCAGTCTCACCCAGTACCGCCCCACTGGCCACCTTCTAATTAATTTCCTTTCATTGTGAACAAATCCATGTACCAGGTCATTCGTGTATATGTAACCAGTTACTTCTTTTCTCTATACAGTCTGAATGTACTAAAGTGAATATAAAGTAAAACTGAGCTTTACCTTAGTTAATTTTTCTTTTTGTTTCCGAAGGAATTGTTTAGATTTTACAAAATGATTATGTGGTCATAGTTCACTACTGTAGATGCACATAGAATTAGGATTCAATTGTAATGATCATGTGACATAGTCTAGAAGATTTGTGTTTTTTTAATTGAGATTTTATCCTTTTATTTTTAATATATTTTTATTGATTTCAGAGAGGAAGGAAGAGAGAGAGAGAGATAGAAACATCAATGATGGGAGAGAATCATTGATCGGCTGCCTCCTAAACATCCCCTACTGGGGATCGAGCCCACAACCACGGCCCTTGACTGGAATCAAACCTGAGACCCTTCAGTCCACAGGCCGATGCGTTATCCACTGAGCCAAACCGGCTAGGGCTAGAAGATTTGTTTATAAGTAACGCATATCATTTAAAAATTTTTATTTTAAATAGAAGAAATTCAGTTTATTTTATTCTTTAAAGAGTGTGTTTGTATTTCCTCCCTGCCTCCCATTCTGAGGCCAAGTTCCTGTTGCCAAAGGCATTTTCATCCCTTTCAATCTTAGAAAGCAGACGGCCGGAACATGGGTGTGCCATAGGGCTCAGTCTTTGGACTTCTCTGTCTGCTTATTCTTTTGGTCTAGATGCATAGCTTGAAATGTCCTTTATATGATGATATTCTGTGCCTATAATTTGTAATTGCCTATTTGACATCTCTTTTTTAATGTTTAATAGACACCTTAAACTAAACATGTTCAGAACTTAACTCCCGATTTGTCTCCTCATCCCCCAAATCTGCTCCACTGCAATCTTCCCAATATCAATATGACAGCAATTCCGTCCTTTCATTTGCTTAGGTCAAAATGTTTGAATCATCCTGATTTTTCTCTAATATTGACTTCTTTTCCAGACCCAGTCCTGCATTCCAAATTGCCCCTTGCAATATCAACTTAAACTCAGCAAGTTTGAAATTGAGCTCATCATCTGTCCTACCAAAATTATCTTCTTAATATCTCTATTTCTGTGAGAATCATCACTATATTCCTAGCTCTGTGTTTTCTCAATATCTCATCTGGCTTCCATCCTTCTGCTTCCTCATCACCACCCAAATCAACTCTTTGTTTTTTCATCACTGGTCATTTATTGCTATAGACCTGGACTATTGGAGGGGCTCTCAGCCTGATGGCCAGGCCTAGCACCTTCCTCCATCACGGTCTGCACACTGCTGTTGGGTTTCCTTCCTCTGCTGCTGTTGCTAGAATATACCCTTGTCCCCTCCTCTTAAACTTTCTCTGACCATGTTAGCTTCACAGTTCCTTTTCTGAACCACTCTAGCATTGTTATCTAAGAAGTAGTGAGGTATATGGAGAGAACTTTGGACTGTGAGTTTACAGACTGAGCTTCAAGTCCCAGCTACGCCCCTAACCCCTTCTGTGGCCTCAGACAAGCCACGGTACCACCCCGAGTCTCAGTGTCCTTCCTTGTAAAATGAGGGAAGTTTGAATAGCTGACTATGTCTGGCTCTAACATTTGTGTATTTATTTGCAGCTGCTCAAAGACCATTTCATATATGAATTACTGATCCTATCTCCACTCAGTGATCATGTCCCCAGTTCTTTGCAGTTGATCTAAAATGTTACTATAAAATGACTTTTATATTTTGCTTTTACCATATTATTTTTTCCTTTTAACATTCTATTACATTAACCCATCTCATCTTTTTATTATGAATTTTAAGGCCTTCATTCCATTATGTTCATGTTTCTCCTGTGAAGTTGCCTGTTCTCTTTTGGTTTTTATCTTGTTCTTCCACAATAGAGACTATACCTTTTTAGCTACAGCACTCATGTATAAAATTGTTCTGTATTTTCTATTCATTGAGCCATATTTGAGTCTTTACTGGAGGATCTCCTTGTTTTGTTGTTCTTATTCTAGTAGAGGTTTGGGTTAACACTTTCTTACCTAAGACATCATTCTAATACTTTGTCTCCCTGAAAAGAAATATTAAAAATAGAAACAGAATAGCCCAGCCAGTGTGGCTCAGTGATTAAGTGTCAACTTATAAACCAGGAGGTCATGGTTTGATTCTGGGTCAGGGCACATGCCTGGGTTGCAGGCTTGAACCCCAGTGTGAGTGTATAGGAAGCAGCCTATCAATGATTCTCTCATTGATGTTTCTATCTCTCTTTCACTCTGCCTTCCTCTCTGAAATTAATAAAAATATATTGAAAAAAAGAAACAATAACAGATATTTATAAAATTCATCCTAAAGCCTGCCAACATAGACTTTTTATAATATTTTTACATATTTTTAAATGTATAATAGACATGCCATTTGACTTCACAGCAATACTGGTGTTCTCCAGAGGACCTAGGGTTTGCTCTATCATATATATTTCTGAGTACAATTTACATGGCAACCGTGGGGGATTCTGTGGTGGATTGATGATTTGAGAGTTATTCATACAAACTTTCTAATGTTTTTAGTATGAATATGTAAGGGGCTCCACTTCTAAAGAAATGGACTTGAGCCTTCATTTTCATTTTGAAATAAAAAGTCATAATCTTGTCCAAATTTCTTACTCTTTCCAAAAATTTTTAGAGAGGTTTTTGCCATGGACGTGCGGCTAGTACAGTTAAGGTCTTTAAGCCATCTTATCAAGGAACACATTAGTAAATAGTCTACACATGGTTTGAGCACTTAGAGCAGAAGTCAGCAAACTCATTATAGGGCCCATAGAAAATATTTTGGGTTTTGCAGTGTCTTGGTTTGCTTGAGCTGCTATAATAAAATAACAGGTGGCTTACATAATAGAACTTTATTTTTTCATTGTTCTGGGGACTAGCAGACCAAGATCAAGCTTCCTGCTGATTTGGTTTCTGATGGGGGCTCTCTTCCTGACTTGCAGGCAGCTGCCTTCTTGCTTTGTCCTCACATGGCCTTTCCTCGGTATGTGCTGAGAGTCGGGGGCAGGGGAGAATGCCATTATTTCCATTGGATTAGTGTCCCCACCCTTAGGACCTCATTTAAGCTTAATTAACTTGTAAAGACTCTATCTCCAAATATAGTCACATCGAGAGTTAGGGCTTCAATATAAATTTGGGAGAGGGGACACACAATTCAGACCATAGCAGCAGCCCAAATGGTCTCTCTATCACAACTACTCACAACTCTGCCCTTGTAATGGGAAAGCAGCCATTAGCAAATAAATGTTAATTGTTTGTGTAATTACTTTATTTGTAAATACTGAAATTTAAATTTCATATAATTTCTATGTGTTGTGAAATTTTATTCTATTGATTTTTAATCACCTAAATATGTAAAAAAAAAAACATTCTTAGTTTGTATACAAGAGCAGGTGACAGGTATATTTAACTCATGGACCATAATTTGGCAATCTTTGATTTAGTAGATAGGAGTGATGAATATTCAAATCCCTCAGAGTGATTTCTCTTTACAGGAGGGTACTTGACATTTTCTGGATGAGAAACTAATACAACACCATTTTTTCTTCCCTTATGTGTTATAGGTACTGAAGTTTGATGCCTATTTTCAAGAAGATGTTTCTATGTCCACTGACGAACACTATAGGATCCGTCAGGTGCACATTTACTACTACCTGGAAGATGACAGCATGTCAGTCATGGAGCCCCTTGTGGAAAACTCTGGGATCCCTCAAGGCAAGCTAATCAAACGTCAGCGCTTACCCAAGAACGACCGGGGAGACCATTACCATTGGAAAGACCTAAACCGAGGAATAAACATTACAGTTTATGGCAGAACTTTCCACATTGTTGACTGTGATGGATTCACACAGGTATAGTATATATTTTTGGAAGTTGTGGTCTCTGAGGCATTCTAATTTATGGAAGGATACATATCACTTACTAGAGTAAGATAATCTGCCTTGTATGGATTATTATATAGGTTGATTTGGTATTTGTATATGTGCCAAAACTATGCAGTGATATCATTTTTTCACAATGATATTGAAACATAGTCATTCAAATAAAATTAAACTTGCATCATAGCTGAAGCCTTTTGATAAGAAACCAATTTACATGCCAGTTCAAATAGCGAGTAGAGGAGTAGCACCCTTGATGGGGTGGAAATAGGAAAGATGCATTGGACAATGTACCTGAAGTTTGAGTTCACAAAAATAGTACTATCTCTATTAGCACATATGAGCCTAAATTTTTCTGTGTAATTTATGTTTTTTTTTCTGTAAACCGTACTTGCTATATAATAGGGAAACTTGATCTCTAAAGAATTCCTGAAATAAAACCGTTTTTAAAGGAAAACACTTTTTTTTATATTGACAAAAATCTTCTGCTTTCTTTATTTCATAAATATGGATTTTCTTACCATAGAGAGAGAGAGAGAGAGAGAGAGAGAGAGAGAGAGAGAGAGAGGCCCCTTTTTTTAAAAGCACAAAATGTATGCATGTGGCTCAGTGGTTGAACGTCAACCTATGAACCAGGAGGTCACGGTTCGATTTCTGGACAGGGCACATGCTGGGGTTTTGGGCTCAGTCCCCAATTGGGGTTTTGCAGGAGGCAGCTGACCAGTGAGTGATTCTCTCTCATCATTGATGTTTCTGTCTTTTTCTCCTCTCCCTTCCTCTCTGAAATCAATAAAAACATATATTTTAAAAAAATAAAAGCACTAGAAGCAAATATAGTTAGTTTCTCAGTTATTTTATACCTTTAATCTCATGTTACCTAATGCCAGATAAGATTAGTTTTTACCATGCACTGAGCTCTTACGAATTCACTCATTTATCTTTTTAATTTAGTAATTTATTTAGCAAATACTTATCGAGTGCCTGCTATGTGCCAGGCACTGTCACAGGTGCCAAGTATAAAGAATTGCCCTTATGGAGGTGATCACATTCTGGTTGGAGGAGGAAACAATAAATAAATTTATAATGTGTCAGATACTTATAAGAGCTATCGAAGAAACGAAATCAGAGTAAATGGGATGGAAGTTGGAGTTGCTCTATATGAAGGCTGGTCAGGGAAGGCCTCATAGATAAGGTGACAGGTGAACAAAGACCTCAAGGAAGTAAGAAAAGGAGCCACGGCACCTGTGTCATCCCAAAGCAACAGAGAAAAATTCTACAGAAGGTTGAGGTGCTAGCTAGACCATCTTTGAGATATTGTCCCCTTCAAGCATGTTTTGTTCTGTCATTGTTTAGGTTTTTTAGGTCCTTTAAATCATAGGCAGTTTCAGAATTGTACCAAAAATGAGAAATTATAAAATGTTACTTTAAGTTGAGTTATTAAATTTATTTTCACAATTGTGTCTCTCTGGACAATTTGAACATTTGCAAATTGATCATTGAGCAGTTGATCTAAACCAGTTACAGTCAGTTCTTAATATTCATGGTAGTTTTGTTCTATAAAGTTACCACAAACACTTCATTAGCAAACACTGCACCATTGCTCCAAGGAGAAATACAGGCTTAGGTTCCTACAAGTCTCTGGTCACCACGTTTTCATCAACCCATTGGATACATAAACTTGTTTAATGTGTTTCTGTTTCAGAATGCCACATTTAAAATATACTGTTGATTCATTAACATCAGACTCACACCTAAATGAAGGTTATCTCACACATGTATTTCCTCCTTCAGGGACATCAGCCTGACTTTTAAAAAATTGTGGTAAAATATACATAACATAAAATTTACATTTTAACAAATTTAGATGTATAGTTTAGTGACATTAAGTACATATCACAGCCTTCTTTCATGTAGAGTATGAGACAGTACGTCAGCACTAAGGTTGGGGCATTTTAAACAGCAAAATCACCAACAAATGCACAAAGTGAGAAAAAGTGGCACTAAAGAGACCACAAAAAGGATACTTTTTCAATACAAAAGCTGAAACACCGCAGAATGTCACTTTGTTTAACCTCAGCTATGAATGTGTGCATTAGGCAACTCAGATTTTCATCACTGCATGCATGTCTGAAAGACCAATAAATTTTAGGAAGTAGGTAAATTTGCAAATACAGAATTTGTGAATATTGTAATGACTGATAATAGACTAGAGCTGTGTATTTCGGGCACTGATAATTAGATTGAATTGTGTTTTCAGTAATTGGTCTGTTAGGTGAGAAGTTGGCTCCTTAAACAGTTTAAAATGTATGCACATCTTATTTAATTTGATGGTTTTCATTAGGGCTGGACCTATGGATGGATAAGGAAGATAGCTGTCTTTAGGGTGTGATTTGAATAAGAAATCACCTCTCTTTAAACATATCATCATCACCACCATCCCTTCTAACCCCTCCTCATTACTCCAAATAAATGTTTGGTCCTATAGACAGAATGAACTGAGCACATTAAAAAATAAAGCTCCAGAAATCAGCAATAATAGAATTTATTACCTTCACTAAAGTATTTTTTAAAAATATTTTTATTGATTTCAGAGAGGAAGGGGGAGGGAGAGAGAGAGAGTAAAATCAATGATGAGAGAGAGTCATTGATCAACTTCCTCTTGCCTGCCCCACACTGGGGATCAAGCCCACAGCCGGGGCATGTGCACTGACTGGGAATCTAACCAGCGACCTCCTGGTTCCTTGGTCGACACTCAACTGCTGAGCCACCCGGCCGGGCTCTTCACTAAAGTGTTACTGCTAGTAAAGTAGATATGAACTCTACTCCACAAATGCCGATGTGCAAAAAATATTATATTAAAAAGTGACTTAAAACCTACTTGAGCCCCAGTCCAACTGAGCTCGTATTTCTGTTCACCCTCAGCTTTGCCAAAGTTTTCAAGCCCTAAGAACAAGGAAGCATTCCCAGACTTAACGGAGTCCTATAGGCAGGGCTCACATGTCCAGTGACCAAGGACACCACCCTGATGTTTGGTGCTAGGTAAGACACTGGAACTCCGAACGCCTGAGATTAAATGTACCTGGCTGCACAGGTGCTCGGAGCGTCCCTACAGATCACGTATAGAGTCTTGCTCTTCTGAGAACCACCAACTGTGTCTGTTTTCCAGTCTGGGGGAATTTCCCCCTTTCTCTCCTCTTGCCCTTAAAGACATTCCCTTCTCTCCCCTCCTTTAAAATAATCTCATCAAAGAGTTTAGGCTTTATCTAAGAGATAGGAAGTACTGTCATCCTTAGGAAGCTTCTCAATTCCTGCCCAAATTCCTAAGGTAAGGTTAACAAAGGGTCTGGTTATCTGTTGAAAGCAACAGAAAAGAGTACAACACATTAAGTATCTCAACCAATAATCCTGCTACACTAATACACCACCTCAAAGGAGAGGAGAATTTTTATTGCCAGTCAGTATCTCCAGCTTAGTCGATTTAGTAGTAGACATTAAAATTCATAATATTTTAATATTGAAAGAATATTGGAGACTGCCTAGTAAACTTGAAATACTAAGATTACAAGCAAGTTAGTGCAGAGCTAATACTAGAACCCAAATATTTTGGTCCTGTGTTCTATATATTTTCTATTGAATTCTCCAAAAGTAAACTACACAATTCCCCAAAGAAACCTAGATTTCAGGTTAATTTCTAGTTCCAGAATGTAAACAGAACCCATGAAGTTGTTCTTTTCTGATTCTCAAAAAAGCATAATCTATTATGGTTCTTTTAAAAAGAAATGTCAAGTTGTATTAAAAGATATAGTGACTCTGAAAATAGTATTATATTTACTCATAATTAGCAAAATAGAATTCAAAATCAAGTCAAGTTCAAATGCTTTCCTTAACTTTTTTTCTGGTGAGATGTGAACACTTGATTTGCCTTTCCTGGTTTGCTATATAACGTTTTCTGATCTAAACCAGTGGGCATGCTTGCTTTTTTTTATTTTGCAGGGGAGACCTAATCATAGACTTGTTTTAAATGAGTTGGAAAGTTGGGAATTTGATTTCAGCTGAACTTTGCCATTATGCGGTTTGTCCCTATACCTGATATAAATTACATATTTGAAACTGGTTAGGTTTCAGATTTGTGTATGTAAGTAATCTTTAGTCTGTGCTCAGGCACCTGACTAAATTCCATTGATCTGAGGTTATATTTGGAGCTTCTCTTATTGCCCGTCATTTTTATAATATAGAACACTTTAGGTAATAATCAACTATTGTCTGCATTATTGAGTTGGGTCAATTGGAGGCTCAGTACTGCAAATACATGCTCAAGGTGCAAATTAATGGTTAACCCTGGCAGTGGTATAGAAATTATTACACTTATTTTTATTCCATCAGTTAATACTTGAAGAAGCTTCAAGAAAGGTGATCAGTATTAATTTTGAATTATTTAGGAATTTTTGGAAAGTCAAGGAATTGAATTAAATCCACCTGGGAAGATGGCTCTGGATCCTTACACAGAACTTCGGAAACGGCCTCTTCATCAGTATGTCACTCCATCGGACTTTGATCAACTCAAGCAGTTTCTCACCTTTGACAAACAAGTAAGTGACTCAGGCACCTTGGTAAGTTAACTCGTTTCCAAGTGTGGAAATGTTTATTAGCAAACTATTTTGGTGTGTGTGTGTGTTTTGAAACATCACACCTATAATATAACCATTTGGATACAGTGCTATTTTTCGGATTTTATCTAGAGTTAGAGGGCTAGGAATGCCAAAGTTTTATAGAGATCCAAAGAAGATTGTGGAAGTAAGTCTTATGACTTCCACCAAACCTTTAAATCTTAGAGCATTCCTGAGCTACATCTTCTTTCCACTTTATATTTCCAGCTGGCTACTTATTTCCCAAATGTGAGTTAACCTCAACAGAATCCTTTGGGAAACCTTAAATGGATTATTTATTTTGCATATATGTAGATTTCTCATGTTCAAATAGTAATTTCACAGAAGTATTCCATTACAGATGATTCTTGTTAAGTTTTATGTTAATGTGTGAGTACAGAATGTTCTGGGTATTTTCCAACTCTCTTCCAGCCTTCCTGTGCTCCCCCTGGTGGGCATGGTGTGTAGGAGATTTCAGTCTTCCTTAGTGTGCTGAAGGGAAAGATCACCCTCAATGCTTCTTTGCTGCTTTTTTTCTCTCAGAAATGTAATTCCTTTTAGTTCAGAAAATTTTACCTAGCACTATCATAGTCTTTTTAAGGATGTTCTTTATATCAATCATATATCTGTTATTACTTTGTATTTAAAGATTGTGTTATTGATATTACTACAAGATATGTGTTGATGAAACTAAAAAAAGACTGATAAGTAAATGAAAATTCTTTCCATATTAATTACATACAAACCATTCACATGCACCTTTATTAGTAACTGTATAAAGGATCCATTGCTCTTTTAATTCAACTTCTCTTTCCCTGACTAATATTTTTGGATCAAAGTGAATATTTTTTCTCAGCACAGATTTATAAGCCTATTAATATTTTCCAGCTGTTGACATCTGATATATAATTTCAGATGTTCTGTATGTTTGGTAAAAATTTCTTTTTTTTTTTTAACCATTTGAGATTGCTTCATTGTATTTCTAGCTAATCTCTTCATTATTGTCTGATATATGAATGCCAAAGTAGCTAAGTTAAAGTCTCCACTTATAGAATTCTTATTTAAGTCACTACTTTGGATTTCTCAAAGGTTCTTCGATTTTATGCGATCTGGGATGATACAGACAGCATGTTCGGTGAATGTCGGAAGTACATCATTCATTACTATCTTATGGATGATACGGTAGAAATTCGAGAGATCCATGAACGGAATGATGGGCGTGATCCCTTCCCGGTCCTGATGAACCGCCAGCGTATGCCCAAGGTTTTGGTGGATGCAAGTACGTTTGGTTGGGTTTATCTTCTGATAATTGGACCTTTTTTTGGATTTTAGAGGAGTTTCTAAACCAGTGTGGTCATTTCCCTTTACACTTAGGAGGCTCTTGGTGTGTTCTTAAAGGGACTAAAAACTGCTTTCCCTTAATTTTTGTCCTTTACGTGCCCCCTTGGTTCAGGCTCCCCTCTGAAATGGTCTGGTGGAAAGGACTGATATCCAAGTCAGAAAACAAAAACAAAACAGCAGTGGGAGATTCATGAAAGTGTGGGAGATCAAGGCTTCTGAACTAACGCAACTTAATATCAGACTTGTGTGCATTTCTGAAACAAGCTTTTTCATTCACAGATACAGCTTTTCATTTCCTTATGTGCTTTTTTGACTTTGCTTCTTGCCTCAACTCTGTGACAAAAGGCGTTTCTATGTGGGATGACTTAGGATTGGAAAAGGCATGTCTGTGGCTCATAGAGTGTAGCGCCACTATGTGAACGCTTGCTCTTTCTTTGCTGGTGTAAAGTAACCTAGTGGACTGGAGAGTGAGGCCACAACAAAACGCAGGTGGCACCTGCCTTACATCAGTATTTCTCTGCGATACGTAGGCTTGCTTTAGTTATTGACTTTGTAGTTTAAGAATGTTCTCTTAGCCTGGCTGGTGTGCATGCTCAGTGGCTGAGCATCAACCTATGAACCAGGAGGTCATGGTTCGATTCCCAGTCAGGGCACATGCCCAGGGGATGTGCAGGAGGCAGCCAATCAATGATTCCCTCTCATCATTGATGTTTCTAAATCTCTCCCCCTCTCCCGTACTCTCTGAAGTCAATAAAAATATATTTTAAAAAGAATGTTCTATTATAAAAATGCCATATTGGTGGCATATGACATATCTCATGGTTGGATGGCTGACAGAACTCTGTAAATATTCATTGATTTTTTTGGGAGCTAGGAGATAAGAAATTCCAGGTATTGAGCAAGAGGTTTGTCTTAAAGGTTATAAACAAAGTGGCTGTCTGAAGGCTAAATTCTTGGCCTGCACAGTGTTTAAAAAAGAATGCAATGTTATTTGGGGGTAAGGAGTTGGAGATTTCTATCATTGGGAGAGTGGATAAACAAAATGTGATGAAGGTATACCTTGATAAATATGTAGTGTTAGAAGCAATAAACAGAATGTATAAGAAAGCAAATAGGTGCATCTTAAAAACATAGTGCTGTGTAGAAAAAAAGTAAAAAGAGATGCATAATGCAATAACATTTGCATAAAGTAAAATACACACAAAACAATATACATAATACACTATAATAAAAAAGCTGCACGTTAGAATGGTTGCTTGCGAGGTAGAAGAGAGTGAGATTGGTGAAGAGAATAAAGGAGTAGAATTGTTTTAAATTAAGAGAGTTAACATTTAAAATCTCTTTTTTTGAAAAAATGAGAATAATTGCTAACACAGATTGTATTCTGTGCTAGCAACAACTGGATCTGTGCCCTGGTTCAACAGAGTTTGGCTGCTGCCTGTCATATTCTTATATATAGCCTACTATCCAGCCCTCTTAGAGTCCTAAGACATTAGGACTGAGGTACTAATTTTGGCCTTTCAGATTCCTTAAATGAGCCTGAAATTTCTGCCATCTGGAACTAATAAAAGTTAGATTTACAGTAAATTAAAAGAAAGAATGGAACTGTTAGCAGACCTTGAAAAAAAGTGTCACTAAAACCGAGTTCCTTGAACTCTCAGGTTCCACACTTGTCTCTGCTTTATCCATGTGGCCTACATCTAAAATTTTCAATATATAATCATCCTGTTCTGTCCCCATGTACAAAAATTAATTCAAAATGGATCAAAGACCTAAATATAAGACCTGAAACAATAAGTTACATAGAAGAAACTATAGGTACCAAACTTATGGACCTGCGTTGTAGAGAACATTTTGTGAACTTGACCCCAAAGGAGAGGGGAGGAAAGGCAAAAATAAACGAATGGGACTATATCAAACTAAAAAGCTTCTGCACAGCAAAAGAAACGGACAACAAAACAAACAGGCAGCCAATCAGATGGGAGATGATAGTTGCAAATAGTAGCTCTGACAAAGGTTTAATTTCCAATATTTATAAAGAACTCATAAAACTCAACACCAAATAAATAAACAATCCAATAAAAAGTGGGCAGAGGACCTGAAAATACATCTTTCCCAAGAAGACATATAAACAGCCAATAGATATATGAAAAGATGCTCAACCTCACTGGCAATTAGGGAAATTCAAATCAAAACTATGATGAGATACCACCTTACACCTGTTAGAGTGGCCGTTATCAACAAGACAAGCAACAACAAGTGTTGGAGAGGTAGTGGAAAAAAGGGAACCCTCATTCACTGCTGGTGGGAATGTAGACTGGTACAACCACTATGGACAGCAATCTGGTGATTCCTCAAAAAATTAAGAATAGAGCTACCATATGACCCAGCAATCCCACTCCTGGGTATATACCCAAAAAACTCGAAATCATGTATTCGCAAAGATATATGCACCCCTATATTCATTACAGCATTATTCACAGTGGCCAAGACATGGAAACAACCAAAGTGTCCTGTGGTAAGAGGACAGGATGAAGATGTGGTACATATACACAATGGAATACTATTCAGCCACGAGAAAGGATGAAATAGTGCCATTTGCAACAACAGGATGGACCTTGAGAACATTATGCTAAGTGAAATAAGTCAGACAGAAAAAGCTAAGAACCATATGATTTTACTCATATGTGGGATATAAAACTGAAACTTATGAACACAAACAGCAGTGTGGTGGTTGCCAGAGGGAGGGGTGGGGAGAGAAGTCCTAATGCAAGGTGAGAGGAGAAGATTTGACTTTGGGTGGTGGGCACATGGTGCAATATACAGATTTTTTAACATAGAACCCACACATGAAACCTGTATGTTCATGTTGACCAATGTCACCCCAGTCAATTTAATAAAAATAATACTAATCATCCTGTTCTATAACTTCCCAAATTGTAACTAAGTTTTCATCAGTTACATGGAGAGGCAGCATGTTAACATGTGAAGGGTTCTTTTAAGAGGTAGGAAACATATGTTTTTGTAAAAGTTATTATTAGTCATGCAGCAGGATAGAAAAAGCTAAGCTTCCATCAGCTAAGTAAATAATTCCTTTAACTAGAAGGAGTGTAGAGTTGATGTTTAATAGACTCTCAAAGCCATTTATCCAATGGATGATTCTTACTAAATTCAGTTAAACAAGAGTTACGTGTCTGCTATGGGAGCTAGTTCATGTGCTAAGTGCTGTGGAGGAGAAAATGAAAATAACTTCCAGACCTAGAACCCTTGTCCTTAAGTCCCTTCTAATGACTGGGGAAACAGGTCACATTAGTACACAAAGCCATTAAACAATAACACAAGTGTCCAAGACTATCTGATTATATAACTAGTTATGTCATGTAGACAGAGCTCAGAAGAAGAGATGGGAGCTAGAGTGACTAAAGAAGGCTCTGTGGCAGAGCTGGCTGCCAAATACTTAAAGAACATATAATTTCAAGCTTCATATAAACTCATAAAAAAGAAAAAGAACTTAATTCATTCATTGTTAAAAAAAACTAAAGAGACCATGAGAAAAAAGAACTACAGTCTCACTCATGAACATATGTGCAGAAATCCTAAACATCATATCAGTAAGATAAATCCAGCATTATATGAAAAAGATAATTGTTGGGCAAACAAGGATAAATGGCTGGAACACACACACACACACACACACACACACACCCAGATCTCTCAGAACCTTGTTTACTGAGGAAAACTCATGGAGTCACAAGCTGTGACCCCATTGCCAATCACTTACTGGGGTAACTCAAAGGGATCTAGTAGGGTTAGGCACTGCACACTGGGAGGAGGGGCTTTTATGCCTGGTTGGGAAAATACCAGCCCTTAGTTTAGCATGATCAAGGGCTAGAGTTCATGCCTTTCTGTGTGATATAGCAGAATGTTAGCCTCCTTTTCTATTTTCCCATCTTAGCAATTAACAAGAGAATACCAGTCTACCTCTCCTGCCTCCTGAGATCAGAGTTCTGAGGCCAAGCTTTGTGGTTAAAGCTATGCAGTGTGATACTTTACCAGAACTGATTGACTACCTTATGGTTTCCAACACTTAGTTCTCACAAAACAGTGTGACAAAATTGGATTTATTCCAAAAAAGCAAGGTTGATTTTACATTTTAAAAATGTGTTGATTCCCCAGATGTAGGGATCACTGTAATCTTGCTCACTGTCCCAGCCTCCTGTCACAAGACTAGGTCACACTGTCCCAATAGCAGTGATCACAATTGAAATGAAGCCATTTATTTGTATAATTGTTAATATCTGTCACTTCAAACAGAAGGCTTTCTTCATCAAGACAGGAATGTTGTTTCTATTGTTAATTGTTGTAATCTCAGTATTTAGTAGTGTACCTAGTACGTGGTATATGTGATCACTGATAATTTGTTGGGTTCCTTCTAGATCTAATACTCTACACAAGGACTTTTATTGTTTTTTCCAGTGATGATTTCTTCTGAGCATTAATTCTGTTAAGATCAGTGACCTGTAGTGATAGTTGGAACTGAACATGGGAGAGAGACTTTACAAAAGCCATCTGGGGTATTATTTATGTGTCCTGTCAACAGATGGAAGTACACAGCCTGTGTTCTCCTGGGAACGTAGAGGAGGTCCTGACCCTTGACCAGAGCCAAACACTGCACTCCATCAGGTTCTCAAGAATGCCCTGCTGCTGTGTGTCCCATCCTCATTCCTTCTTTCCTCTCTCCCTGCTCTCTTATGTTAGAGAACTTCCCTAAGTGTGTGCTGGAAATCTCTGATCAGGAGGTGTTGGAATGGTATACTGCCAAAGACTTCATCGTTGGGAAGCCACTCACTATCCTCGGGAGAACCTTCTTCATTTACGATTGTGATCCATTTACTCGACACTATTACAAGGAAAAGTTTGGAATCTCTGATTTACCATGTATTGATGTAAGCAAGAAGGAACAACCTCCTGTAAAACAGGTAATGGAACGCTAGTTCTGAGTGTAGTGAGATAATTAATATTTTGATGTAAAGTTTAAGAAAAAGGAAAAAAAAGACAGGTGAATGAATATCCAGTAAAAAAAAAAAAAAAAAAGCAAAAAAACAGACAAAAAAGAAACTGGACAAAGCATATAAAATAGAGCAGTTCACAAAAGAAGAAATATAAATGGCTAATGTACATATGAAAAGAGCCTCAACTTAATTGATGAAGAAATAGAATGTAAATAATGAGGTTTGGGATCTATTTGATTTTGAAAGACTCGCGATAGCTTATGTTTGCCCTGGCGTGAAGAAATATTTTCATGTACTGTTAAAGGAGGACCAATAAGAAAAACCTTTCTGCCCTGGCCAGAGTGGCTCAGCTGGTTGAACACTGTCCTATGCACCAAAGGATTGAGCCCCAAACCTGGGCATGTGTCCTGACTGGGAATCAAATCAATCACTGGTTTGATTCCCAGTCAGGACACATGCTAGGTTTTGGGTTCAATCCCCAGGAGGAGGGCATGCAGGAGGCATTGTGTTTCTCTTCACATGTTTTCTCCTCTCACCGATGTTTCTCTCGCATGTTTCTCTCTCATCGATGTTTCTGTCTCTCCCTCTCCCTTCCTCTCTCTGTAAAAATCAATAATAACATATTTAAAAATGATAGATAAGTAAGAAAAAGAAAACCTTTCTGAAGTCAGTTTGTCATCATTTTAATTTATTCAAAATAAAATGTTACTTATTTCTTGACCCAGAAAATCTGTGTGTGGTTTTAATTTCTCCTTTTATACCAAGTCTTGCATTACTTTTATAATATTTTTTTCATTTAGATTTTTTAAAAAGACATTTTTTCACATTCCAGATCCTGAGGGCATTTCATTGTTTCTTGTTTATTTATCAAACCCTTTCACTGAAAAACTGGTTGACAGCAAAGCAAAAACTGATTAACTGAAGATGTTGGAAGATGACTTTCTTTCATTGCAACATAGCTTTCCTTAGAATCACACTGAACTACAAAATTCAGTTCTGAGCACCACAGAAGTCCACTCTGACATGAGAGTAAGTTCATGGTGCTTTTAATGCACTGAAATAGTAAAATGGTAAACTTGAGTCTTCAGAGTGGCTCAGCCACATATTTTAGAGTTTCAAGTGAGAATTGCACATTTTAAAAATTATACATTATACAAAACATTCGAGAAGTGTCTGAAGTATTAAAGTAGAACAGTATCATGGACTGAAAGTGTGATTGTTTTTATACCTCTTTGGATTAGGAGTGAGTCATACAACCTCTTTGTCTGTTGCTCATGTATAAGGAAGGGTGATCAGACCTGTGACTCATTTCTGTTGCCACTGTGTGTGTAAAATAATGTCGCCGGGCTGTTTCTTTTCCGAGATCAGACGAGATCGGGCGTGTTCAGGGTGGTATGGCCGTAGACTGTTTCTTTTCAAAAGAGAGACAACAGGATGGAATTGAGTTGCTCCAGCCCGGGCCCTTACCTTCTCCCCATCTGCTGCCTATCTGTGTGCCCTGAGCCTCCATTATACTGAATAATGTGTGGTTCTGCAGGTGCTACATTCTGATTTACTCCCTTGGACTTTTACGATGCTCTTCACCTGCTTAAACCACTTTTCCATCATTTTTTCACACGACTCTTTCTTATTCTTCACAGCTCAGTATAGGCTTTCTCTCTTCCAAGAGATTATCTCTGAAGCTCCAGGCAGGGTTGGCCACCTCCTGTGTGTTCCTGGGGTGCTCTATACCTCTCCACGAGCACTCATCTATTACATTAAAATACCTGTTTATGCATTTTCTCAACTAGGCTGTAAATTCCTTGAGGGCAGGGACTATATTCTGTACATCTTTGTGCTCCTAGCAACTAACAGTGCCCAGCAAATCAGAGGTATGTATACTGTATGTCTCTTGAAGTAGGCTGAAGAAGACTGCCTGATTAGTATGTGTTTGCTATCCCAAAAGATCTCTTAAACAAGCCTCTTAGAACCAACATTTCATTAAAACAATGCAAAGAAGAATTTGGAGTTTGGTGTATGCTATGAGTTCTCAGGGGTAATAAAACTTCTGGAAGCAAGTGTAGGTGGTAATAATACAGTCATGCGTCATATTTGGGTCAACAATGGCCACATGTGCAACAGTGGTCCCATAAGATTATAATGGAGGTGACAAATTCCTATCACCAAGTGGCATTATAATGTCACAGCACATCACTCACGTGTTTGTGGTGACACTGGTATAATCGTGCCCTGCTAGTCATTTAAAATTACAGCTCATACAGTTATGTACGGTACATGATGCTAGGTAATGATATAAATGACTATGTCACTGGCTTA
This sequence comes from Myotis lucifugus, assembly GCF_000147115.1. Lineage (NCBI taxonomy): Eukaryota > Metazoa > Chordata > Mammalia > Chiroptera > Vespertilionidae > Myotis > Myotis lucifugus. Next base: position 3,095,570 of record NW_005871159.1, read on the forward strand.
TGATTTCAATGTACTAAACTTATTATTATTTTAGAGTGAACTTGTTCTACCTACTTAAATAAAGTTTGTTGTAAAACAGTGTTATGCCAGCAGCAGCCTGATACATTTTGTGTTTACTGCGTCTTGACTGCATCATTTTCTCTTGTGATTAATCTTGTGTAGTTTTGCTCATTGTGGTCCCTATGCATACAAATCCACTGCTAATGTTGCCAGTGACTGATCTGGATGCAAAATGAAAATGATTAAAGACTACAAAGGTAGACAATTAGTGATGGCTACATCTTTCCAGTCGGGCATGTCCCATTCCACCATAGCTACAATCTTGAAGAGCAAGAACAAAGGTAATGAGACTAACAAAAATTTGAGAAGGGCCTGTGTTAGATATGGAGAAACTTCTAATGACCCAGATGGAAGAGTAGACACAGCAGTATGTCCTCTCGGCACCACAAGGATCACAGCCACAGCGAAAGATTTGTTTTTGATGTTGAAAGAAAAGGCTGGTCCCAGCTCTGATGTGAATTTATCACTAGCTCTAGGTGGTTTAAATTATTCAAGTATTGTTATTCATTCCATAATGTGAGTGTTGATGTGAAGGCAGCTGGAGAATTTTTGGAAACTCTAGATAAGCTGATTGTGGAGCAAAATTATCTGCCAGAGCAAATATTCAATACGGATGAGACCTCCTTATTCTGGAAACAGATGCATGAATGGACTTCCTTCCACAGGAGGCCAAGTCAATGCCAGGTTCCGAGGCTTTTAAATACAAAATAACAGTCTTGCTTGGGGGCAATGTTGCTGGCTACAAATTGAAACCCTTGTGATCTGGCACAGTGAGAACCCCTGGGCGTTCAAGCATATCGATAAGCACACATTGCCAGTTTCCTACAGAGACATGGAAGTCATGGGTGACTCAACTCCTCCCAAGATGCCCTCCTGAATTGCTCTGCCAGTGAAATGGAGTACTGTTTAGAGAATAACATACCCTTCTAGATTTTGCTTATTGATAATGCTCCTGAACATCCTTCTTTTATTGGTAACCATCATCCCAGTATCCAAGTGCTGTGTCTCCCTCTAAAACCCCTTTTTGATGCAACCAATGGATCAAGGAGTTATAGCAGGTTTTAAGGCCTAGTACCTGAGGATCGTCTTGAACCAGGCTATTGCTGCAACTGAGGAAGACACTGATGTAATTCTGGAGGGATTACAACATTTTGACTACATCAAGAACCTTACTTGAACTTGGGGTGATGTCACCAAGGAGTATATGAATGGCATCTGGAAGAAGACAGGAGATTCACCCATGACTTCAAAGGCTTTATCAAGGATGAGGATGTTGCAAAAATGAAGACTATGGTTGAGATGGCAAATGACTTTAGCCTGAGTGTGGATGAGATGACATTGAGGAGCTCCGAGAGGTGGATCCTGAGAAATTAACTAATGAAGAATTGTTGGAACTGGAATGCATAGGTGAAGAGGCAAGAAAAAAAGAAACTGCAGGAGAAGAAAAAGACGAACCCCCAAGAAAATTCACAGTTAAGGTTTTAGCAGAAGCTTTTGCAGACCTCAACACTCCTTAGAAAGTTTGAAAAATGGACCCCCAACACCAAAAGGTTTGTATTATTAGGAATGTTCATGATGCATTATTGGTCTATAAGCAGATTTATGATGTAAAAAACAAACAACCCAAGCTAACCATCATGGGCATGTTTCTGAAAACAGTGACACCTCCTCAAGAAGAGCCTCAGGCCCTGACCGGTTTGGCTCAGCGCATAGAGCGTCGGCCTGCAGACTGAAGGGTCCCGGGTTTGATTCCAGTCAAGGGCATGTACCTGGGTTGCGAGCACATCCCCAGCAGGAGGCGTGCAGGAGGCAGCTGATCGATGTTTCTCTCTCATCGATGTTTCTAACTCTCTATCCCTCTCTCTTCCTCTCTGTAAAAAATAAATAAAATATATTTAAACAAAAAAAAAAAAAAGAAGAAGAAGAGCCTCAGGTGGGTCCTGCAGAAGGTGTTCCAGAAGAAGGCATTTGCTCTCAGAGGAGAGGGCAGCTCCATGTGTGTTCCTGCCCCTCAAGACCTTCCAGGGGACAAGATGTGGAGCGGAAGACAGTGATATTTAGGTCCAGACCCTGTGTAGGCCTCGGCTAATGTGTGTGGTTGTGTCTTAGTTTTTAACAAAGAAATGAAGTTCTGAAAAAATTTAAAAATAGAGAAAACTTATAAAATAAAGATATAAAGAAAAATATTGTTATACAGCTGGACAATGTTTGTGTTTTAAGTCAAGTTTTTTTATAGAAGAGTTGAAATTTTTTTAAAAATTCAAAAATTTTTAAAGTAAAAACATCACCGTGAGTTAAGATTAAATTATTGTTGAAGAAAAATATCTTCTTATAAATTTAGTATCGCCTAAGGGTACAGTGTTTGGAAAGTGTACAGTCATGTGCAGGCCTTCACATTCACTCCTCACTCACTGACTCAGCCAGAGCAACTTCCAGTCCTGCAAGCTCCGTTCTTGGTAAGTGTTGCGTACAGGTGAACCATTTTTTATATTTATAGCATGTTTTTACTAGGCCTTATCTATGTTTAAATACAGAAATACCACTGTTACACTTGCCTGTAGTATTCAGTATAGTCACATGCTGTGCAGGTCTGTAGCCAGGAGGACTAGGGTATGCCATATAGCTTAGGTGTGAAGTTGGCTATACCACCTAGATTTGTGTGAGTGTGCCCTATGATGTTCACACGATGCTGAAATCACCTGACGACGCCTTTCTCGGAACATATTTCTGTCATTGTGATACATGACTGTACCTCTTGCTATCAGTTTTTTTTTTTTTTCTGATAGAACTCTACCATTGAATGTGCCTCACCCTCAAATTTTTGGCAGCATTTGATGGAGTATATATGAAAAAATACCATGGGAACAGATCTAGATTCTGATCAAGCCAACTGTTCCACCACTTTAGTTTACAGATAAGTGTAGTGTAAGATAGCGGTCCTGGGGACTTTCCCAAGGTCATATTGCAAAGTGCAAGGGCGAGCTTTACCTAAGCAGGGGGTGGGATGGGAGGGATTGTAACAGTGGTGCACCTTTTGGAGCCCTTTGATCCACCTTTTGAGTTGATAAGAGCTTTTGAGTCCTAGAATACTTCTCCATTCCACTCTCATTACCATAATACTTTTTTTTCTCTTAACCTGTCCTCCAAAGAAAGTAAAGGATGGGGAGACTTGGATAGAGAGAAGTGAAGAACTACGTAGATGTTTGTTTTGCCTATCAGTCACTCTGTATACTAAAACTAACTACCTCCATATATATGGCACATTAATTATAGTGTTTGGTCAGTTTATTTTCAGTAAATTCTCTATATTACAAATAAATTCTCTGCCTATTAATAAAAGTCTGTGTTGGAAATGAGTAAGAGAGCTCCTCTTACCAAACTGCAAATACATTTAGCTCTCCTTAGTCTTGACCCTTCAGTCATTTAAACCCTGAACAACATAGTTGTAAAGCAAGGATGGGACACAGTAGCAGGGTCTAGAGGGGTAAAGCTGGAGCCAAGCTAATGGTCAGGGGCAGAAGTGGATATGAAAGGAATATATTCAGTTTGAGAATCACAACACTCATAGGTCAGGCTGATCTGCTAGATTGGGAGTAAGTAAACATGGGTCCAATGGCCAGATGTGTTCCCTCTCAAGCTGGCTCCATATGGAGACATGCTGGTGAGGCAGAGGAGGAAACCAAGGACTGGGAGAGCTAATCTGCTATGGAGATGTCCCCTAAAGGCAGTACGTGAGGGGATATGGGACTCTCATGCTCATCGCTCATCGCTCATGGTATACTTGCTTTGTTTAGAAAGCCTGGGCAGAAACTCTGGTGGGTGGGTCATAAGAGGAGGGGTAACTAGGAGTGAGAATGTCCACAGTCAGAGGAGTGGCTCATCTAGATTTAAACAGGACCCAGGCAGTAACTTGGAGTATGAGAAGCCCCGTGCCAGGACTCCAGGTATATGGGCTGATATTTAGGGAAGGTCTTCATTCCAAGCAGAGCAAATGAGGTGCAATTCAGGAAAGGCAGGTAGAATCCTGTCGAACACAAAAGGAATTTGAGAGGAAGGCACTCAGAGGCTTACAGGTATCTCCCTATTTCAAAATCTCTCAACCTCCACCCCCATCCCCCAACCAGGCTGCTGTCATTGTGTGTTATTGCAGATGCAAAGCAAGTTTAGATCCCACCACTGCATTTCTGCCTGGCCTCCAGAGTAATGTAAAACTTACTAGTATTTGGCATCTCACACAGGTCCCTCTGTCCATGAAAGCTTGTACATTCATTGAGCAGTGGTGTTGCACTTAGAGTAAATTAGGTCATTGCGCACCCACCGGATCCTCTGTCATATTCCAGCCATGATGATCACATCACTGCAACCCTGGCAAGTGGAGTGCAGGGTCAGTGTTCTGATCACTACACCTTGAATGAGCATGGCAGAGTTACTGGGTTTTGAGGGAGTACCCTAATACAGATGGACCAGGGATCTTATAGACTAATTTGTTAAAGTGCCTGGACATAATTTATAAAAAGATTTGGGGAAGGTATCTACTAGTACAAGTGAAAAGCAAGGTGCAAGCTGAGTTTGCTAAGAGAGCATAGCAAGGAATCAGAGAAAAAGAACTCTGATGCTTTCTAGCTAATATTGATTAGAGAGTGGAAAACACCCTAAAAACTACTTAGGCTTTGAGACAAGCAAATCCTAGCATCCTAGGGCAGTGATGGTGAACCTATGACATGCGTGTCAGAGGTGACACGCGAACTCATTTTTTTGGTTGATTTTTCTTTGTTAAATGGCATTTAAATATATAAAATATCAAAAATATAAATCTTTGTTTTACTATGGTTGCAAATATCAAAAAATTTCTATATGTGACACGGCACCAGAGTTAAGTTAGGGTTTTTCAAAATGCTGACACGCCGAGCTCAAAAGGTTCGCCATCACTATCCTAGAGTGATGCTTTCAGCTCTTCATAGAACCTGAATGAGAAATACAAGCTCATCCTATATACTTCTACACTACTCACCAATGAAATTTATTTTGAGTTTGCTCCTTCACTAGGAAAGGAGAGTTCTCAGTAAGTATGGCTGTCATCCCTCTTCTGTGAGGCAAAACTCAAGTAATGAAAATATTAGAAATATGGAAGTAAAGAGGGAAAATGAACCAAGTTGATACCGTTATAATTAACTGGTTATTAATAGTAGGAAAGGAGCAAAGGGGGAAGCCAGAGATGATAAGCTTGGCCATTTGGGAAGCTTAACCAGGAAGCTGCCATTTCACACTCTCTCTCGAGAAACACTGGTCCATTCCCTGCAGAACACTGGGAGAAGGGAGAAGGGGTCCAACAAAGGGGAGATAGATGCATGCGCAGAGAAGTTGGGATGACTAGGGAAGGGTCCTGTCAGTCACACCTGGGAACAGAATAGGTGTGGCTAATGCAAGCTCACGAAAATGTGGGGATGCATCATCCCTTAAAGGAGTTTGCCCTCATGTTGCTTTTGTGACTCTTGGCTCATGGGGCACTCTCGCTCCTGCTTCCTTGCTTTCGCCCTTGTTTCCTCCATAGTCATGTGGCCCGGGAAACCCTGCATGCAGTGGACTGATGGACTGTGGCAGGAAACACAAATTAAGCTATCCTGATGCTGTATTGGACTGTGCCAACATAGAATGGAAACTCTGGACACTGACTCTGATTTTAGCCCTGCTAAAGCCAAAGCGACACTTCTATGGCAGGACTGAGGGAGAGGGGGCCTTGGAAACTCAGGGATGTAATTCCACAAAAATAAAAATCACTCATTCTACCATATGAATCTCAGAAAATTCTCTTTTTTTTTTTTTTGAGATATCTCAAGAATTCCACTTCCATGAGCAACAGGTGGGGACAAGGACCACCCCCCCCCCCCGACTTCTACCACTAACAAAATCATGCTAGGATGGTCACAAGGGCCAGGATTGGGCCTGGGAGTAGGGCCAGGTAAGGGGTCAGTGAACATCAGCAGTAGTTGCACTATAGCTCTGAGAGTTACTTTGTAGTATCAGCAGTCACTTCCATGAGGAATGATCAAGGTACAAAATCTATAAATAGCCCTGGTCGGTGTTGCTCAGTGGTTAGAGTATTGGCCTGCACATCAAAGGGTCATGGGTTCGATTCCCAGTCAAGGGCATGTACCTGGTTTGTGGGTTTGCTCCCTGCCCTGGGTTAGGGCATGGGCAGGAAGCAACTGGTTATATGTCTCTCTCTCATCAATGTTTCTCTCTCTCTTCCCCTCTTGCCTCCTTCCTCAGTTCCTCCCTCCCTTCCACTCTCTCTGAGAAGCAATGGAAAACATATCCTCAGGTGAGGATTAACAAAAAAAAAATCTATAATAATAAAAGCATAATATGCTCATTAGACCAGACAGACGCCCTTCCAGACAACCTTCCGGACAAAGCCAGGGCTCTGAGTGAAGCCTGCGCCTGCCAGCAGCTGGAGGGAAGCCCGGGTCCCGGGTGCCAGAGGGAAGCTGGTGCCGGCAGCCGGGGGAAGGAAGGCCTACTCTTGCACGGATTTCGTGCATCGGGCCTCTAGTCTATAATAAGAGGAATGGAATATGCAGTGTGTTATTTTTTCTGACTACATTTTAAATATTGAAATACCTTTTAAATGTTTTCTAGATTTTTCAAAGAAACTTAGTTACTTTGTAGTTTTTAATACAAATAGCATCTGCTTCTTGCTTCCTGTATTTCTTCAGGAATTACCTCCCTATAATGGTTTTGGACCAGTCGACGATTCTGCTCAGAATTGTTTTGTTCTCATTCCAAAAGCTCCGAAAAAAGATGTTATTAAAATGCTGATGAATGAGAACAAGGTGCTTCGTTTTTTGGCTTCACTGGTGAGGATAATTTTTATATACTAAGATTCTGTTCTGTCTCAGTATCGTGCCTTGACGTATGTTGGATGCTGTTAAGTATGGTGTCCCTGAACCAAGATGTAGCTCAAGGCCAATCTCCCACAAAAATATTTTCTTAGTTCATTAATCTTCCCCTCTGCCCCTCAAATTTTGACAGACCTTTTTGCATTTTTAATTAAGTAGTTATGAAAGCCTGATTTATATTCAATTTATTTATGTGTCTGTGTGCCTTTGCAGTGTACTCTGATTTCCTTGAGGGTAGGGACCATGTCTTACTAATTTTTAGCATTACTTGTCATATCTAGCTTGTTATATTTTATAGTCACTAAATATAATAAAGGGACTCATTTATTGATATCAGTTAACTAGATGTTGCCTTTGAGAGGTCATATGGCTAGTGGTTGAGAACATAGGTCTGGAAACAGACATAAATTCTGAATATTCCACTCAGACAATTCCCTGAATTCCCTGAGGCAAATTACTGATAGGAATTCAAAGGATAATGTCTTTTAAAAATGAAAAAAATGTAGAAAAAAGAATATAAACATTTTATTTAGAACTATCCACATAAATATTAGAAATTAAAGTAAGTTACTTCTGGGAATAGGAATTGGGAGTGGAAAGGGGTAGGCCAGGTGATTTTTCAAATTACAGGCAGATTTGGAGATACTGTTAACTAGTGAGACAATTTAGTACTATAAAGATATTTGCCCCAAATTGATTTATGGTTTCAAAGCAATTACAGTCAAAAATCCCAAAGGGTTTTTAATTTTTGCAGATTGACAAACTGATTCTATTATTTATGTGGAGATGTAAAGCACTTCCAAGAATGGCCAAGACATTCTTGGAGAAAAAGATTGGTGGATTTGCTTAACAAAATATAACATATATTAAAAAGTCATGTAAAGTAATTAAGACAATAGAGTATTTGTGCAAAAATAGATAATTAAGCCAATGGAATAGATTAGCAGCGGTCACCAACCGGTGGTCCACGGACTACTGGTGGTCTGTGAGGTCCGAAAGGTTGGCGACCGCTGGATTAGAGAGTTCAGAAACTGACCTGCACACATTTAGATACATGACTAAGGGCACTGCTGAGGGATTAGGAAAGGAAGGCCTTTTCAATAAATTATATCAGAACAATTAGATATCTATTTGGAAAAAAAGAAAATATGACTCATCTCAGACCAAATATAGGAATTGATTCTGGGTGAATTTAAGATTTAAATGTGAAAGGCAAAACAATAAAATTTCTTAATAATAATAAAATTTTAACCTTGTAGTAGGGAAAGATTTCTGTAGTGGTACACAAAAAGCCAAAATTGTTTCAAAAACTGATAAATTTGACTACATTAAAATGGACATTGATGTTCCTCAAAAAACACCAATAAGAAAGTAAAAAAAGGAAAAGACAGTGGGAGAAGATTTTATTGCAGAAATCAACTAAGAACTCATATCCAGAATATCTAAAGAACAATCTAAAATCATTTTTAAAAATAAGCAAGAAACTTGAGCGGGCATTTTACAGTAGAGGATATCCAGAAGGCCAATAAGTGTACGAAAAGGTGCTCAGCCTTTTTAGTGATCAGGAAGCTACAAATTATAACCGCAAAGAATTGCTCTCACCTACCAGGGTGGTTAATATGTTGGTGACAATATGGAACAATAGGAAATATACTATCAGTGACACGCTCACTTAGGAAAATAGTTTGGCCTAATCAAACATGCCAGGTTGTGCCAAAATAGTACATATATGTGCACTAGGAGATAAGAATGTCCCTAATGATTGCTAAAAACAAACCTGGATGTCCATTTATAGGAAACTGACTGGATAAATAAAATGGCATGTTTATACAATGATTTGAATTCTGATGTTCAGCAATGAAAATTAATGAACTACAGTTACAAATAACAAGGATAAGTCACATAAACATAACTTTAAATGTAAGAATTCAGTCACAAAATAATACATATTATATAATTTTCTTTATATTAAGATTTAAAAAAAACAGGCAAAACAGAACTGTTTAGGGATGCCTACTTTGTGGTAAAACTAAAGAAAACCGTAAACTTAAGATAGTGGCTTCTTGGGTGGGGGAAGGATAGGGTATTGATTGGGAGGGTGCTTTCTAGGTTCTGTCAATGTTGTTTCTTGACCTGGATGGTGGTTACCTGGGTGTTCACTTTATGAAAATTTTTTGAACTGTACATTTGGGGGGGCGGTATGGTCATTTCCTCTGTGTGTTAGAGTTCAAAGTAAAAAAAATCATTTAAAAGAATACCAGTAGGACTAATATTAATAAAGAATTAGTGTGTACCTTCCTATGGGTAAAGGAAAAAAGAAGTGATATTCTGGTTGTGGTAATTTTCAAAGGGTTTTCCCTGGCCTGGTAAAAATAGAGGGTATAGCCATTCAGCTCATCACAAACACTCTGAAGCAGCGGTCACCAACCTTTCAGACCTAACGGACCACCAGTGGTCTTTGGAGCCCCGGTTGGCGACCGCTGCTCTGAAGGATGAGTCCCCCACCCCCTTGCTATGGCCTTGCCTGTGGCCCTGCTCAGAACTTTATATTTTATTCTAAGTGTGATGGGAAGTCTCTGGAAGTTTGAGAATAGAGGAGTGATATGGTTTGATTTTTATTAACTATATTGTGGATGTGTTATTGTTGTTGTTTTTAATTTTATAGGGGTATCCAATCAAAAACATTTGGAAACCATTAGATTAGGGAATGCGGAAATTATCTTACTAAGAGGAAACCCAGTGTCTTTCTGTGGCAAATGAGAATTGATTACACAAGTCCCTGGTCTAAATGAGAAGATGGGTGCGAAAGGTGTGATATGGGAAGATTTTAGTCAGGAATAAGCATGTCTGTATTTCAGCTTGTTCCACCTGGAATTTGTGGCTTAAAGGTTATGTGATCACTCTCAGCAAGTTGATTTGGGAGAAGTCTTGTCTACATGATAGTTTCTCAGAATCACTTTTAACTCTACGATTCCTCCCTTCTTAAATTTTCTTTTAAAATTATGTATGTAAATGGATTTGTTCAAAGAACTAAACTCTGCACAGGCATCATAGTGCCCACGAAGTTGAACCTAATGTCAGCCAGGAGGTTTCACACTGGCAGCCTATGGGCAGAATGTGGCGACCTACGTGCTTTGTTGGTCTGCATAGTGCTTGAGAGAGTTTAGGTCAGTTTTTTCAAGCCAGGGCTTTATACAGTACTCCAGATTGCTATCTTCTCATGCAAAATTGGAGGATCTAGCAGCATTGGGCCTACATTCCCACGAGGCAACTATCAACTGCAGTTGAGTTGGGGCAGCCTTTAGATGAGCCATGTCCTTTCCCAGCCACCAGAGTCCCTCCCATACTGTTCATTTATATTATACTTTATGTAATAGATTTACATAATAAACCTAATCCCTGTAGGTATTTTATTTGGGGGCATCTAGATAATTCATGTACCTTCATAATATATTATTTTTTTTCACTTTTCTAGGAATCCCCCTACCCAGAAGACAAAGGCCGCCGATTTGTCTTCTCTTATTTTCTAGCCACTGACATGATCAGTATCTTTGAGCCTCCTGTTCGCAATTCTGGTATCATTGGGGGCAAGTACCTTGGCAGAACAAAAGTTGCCAAACCACACTCTCCGCCGGGAAACCCCATCTACTATAGCCCTAGTGACTTCTTCATTGGCGCCGTGATTGATGGTAGGTCTAAACCCAGGTTAGGCTTTCTGACTAGCCAAGTGAATTAAATTGAAGTAACCCTTGTAAGAGACAAGTAGGCTGCATTCCAGCAGAGACAAAGCTAATACCCTTACATATGTGGTCCAATGTCTTAATCTCCTTCCTTCCCAATTAAACTGTGAATTGGTTGCATTTGGGGGAGGGGGGTATAAATATAGATCCTGAGCTTCCTAACACTGAACAAATGACTGCATATAAGTTTCGAGAGCTTTGAAAGTTCACTATGCATGCATATGCATGTCCGTGAATTTGTCATTGGAGGGTCAGTATTTACTCCTGATTGCATGATAAAAGCATAACCAAGGTGAGTGTATCTCTGCCTTCTCCCCAGTGTTTGGCCACCGGTTCATCATCCTGGACACAGACGACTATGTCTTGAAATATATGGAAAGTAACGCTGCCCAGTATTCACCAGAGGCACTCTTGTCGATTCAGAAACACATTCAAAAGCGAGAAGCTCCGGCACCAAAGTTGGAAAAGTATGTTTGATTGTCTAGGGAGCATTTTGGCTCTGGCACATGTGAGATATTCAGGAAATAGTTCCTGATAAATTGAATGGGTAATCCCATTTTAGATTTTCACCAAGTAGGAGTTATTAGTCATACATAGGTTTGCTGGGTCCAATATAATAAGTAGTAACTTAGAACATTTCCAACTTTATCTATTTAGCAAATAACTATAGAATGCCTCATATGGGTCGAAACTATCACTAGGCCCTTGGGCTTTTTTAGAGTAGTAAACAGAAAAGAAGTTGTTCCTTCATGGAGTTGGCATCTAAGCAGTGGGAGATAGTCAGTAAACAGCACAAGTAAATGATACAGTATATTAGGTGATGCGTGCTATGGAAAAGTGGGGCAAAATTAGGGTGATAAGGGTTTCTGAAGGGGGGTGGTGGATTGCAATGGATCGGGCAAGGTCACACCTTGGGAAGGTCATTTGAAGGTAAAGGAGTTAGCCATATGGATATCTGGAGGAAGAGCGTTCCGGAAAGGGAATGGTGAGTGCTAAGGCCCTAGGTAGCAGCATGCCTAGACTATGCAAGAAACACTGGCAAGAAGTAGGCCAGTGAAAGTGGCTGGAATGAAACAAGTGAGAGGAGCGGAGTGGAAGGTGGAGTTAGAAAATTAACAAGTCCTGGATCATGTAGGACCTACTAGGTCTTTGGAAAGATGCTGGCTTTTCTCTGAGTGAAATGGAGAACCATTGTGGGGTTTTGAATAGAAGAAGTGGCAAGATTTGACATATGTCTTAAAGAGCTTTTGTGTTCTGAATAGGTTAGGAGAGACATTAGTTAGGAGGATATTACCATAATCCAGGCAAGTGATGATGGTGCGTGGACCAGGGTAGATCAGTGAAGGCGGGAGAAATGGTCTGATTTTGGATATATTTTGAAGGTAGATTACATAGGGGATATGAGAGAGAGAGTAGTTAAGATGACTGCAAAGTTTTGGACCTGAACAACTGGAAGGAAGGAGTTGCCATCATCTGAGATGGGGAAGATGTTCATTTGGGGTAGAAGAGGGTTTTGGGGGCAGGGGAGGATTTCAGTTTTGGATATACTAGGTTTACGATAGCTATGAGATATCCAAATAAAGTATCAAATAGGCTGTGGGATGTATAAATCTGGAGTTCAGGCAAGAGTTCAAGACTGGAGATGTAAATGTGGAAGTGTTGGCATATAGATAATATTTTAAGCCACAGGACTAAGTGAAATCTCTCTAAGGGAGTCAGTGTAGATAAAGAAAAGAAGAGCTCCTAGGACTGATCCCTGAGGTCCTCCAACACTCAGAATTGAGAAGAGGAAACTGGGTATGACAACTGGTGAGGCAGGAAGAAAACCAAGTGGGTGTGGTATTCTGGAAACCAAATAAGGAAAGTAGACTCTTTCCTTTGCACAGCAGTGTGGGACTACAAAAACAACCGTGCAAACAATCTTAATAAGCAGTGGGAAATTTACTACTGTCCTGTGACCTTTAAAAATTATTGTATAAACACGAAAAATCTGATGGTTATAAATATAGGGAAATGAAAAAATAGTAAAACTACTTTTTATTTAGTACACTATAATCTAAAATATTGGCAACACTGAGAATTAAAGTGTTCCATTTCTTTGTAAAAAACTTATCAAGAGTAGTTTGAGCAGCGCTTGCCTTTTTCTCATCGTATAACTTATGATACAGGCAAACATCTTTTCTATGCTTTGGCAAATTGTCACATTCCTTTTGAAGTTTGGATCAGCTTCCAACATTTCATTATTTTTGCTTTCAATGTTGTGAAGTATCTCCTAGAGTTTCTTTACTGACAGTGAAATATCTCTGAAAGTTATTTTAATGTGCAGCTTTTTGCTAGTATCTGGGATATGTCATCCTTTTCATTGCAATTACTTTCCTTGCTTATGTCAGTATTTTGGCCTTCACTGAGTTCCTCGGGCTGCACAGCAAGAGTCACTTGAATGGAGGCAGTGTGAGCAGCCCCAGTGAGCTGTTTCCTCTATAACTCCATTATACTTCACTAGAGGCCCGATGCACAGATTTGTGCACTGGTGGGGATCAGTGGACCTCCATGCTGCCATAGCCCGGCCTTACCCGCCACCTTGTCAGGTTCCAGCCTGCTGTCTGCATTGATCCCACACAGCACGAAGTAGTGTGTGAAGCAGCAGGAGGCTGGGGAAGGGCCTGAGCCCGGGCTGGGCCCTGCGCTGCTCCCGCTCATCCCGGCCCCACTGCACCTGCTGCAGCTGCCTAGTGCGCACGGGGGAAGTGTCCATGGGAGAGACTCATGCAGCAGCTGCATAGCCCTCAGCCCCGAGTCTGGCGCCCGTCTGTCAGCTGAGCAGCACTTCTGCTGTGGGAGCTCACTGACCACCAGGGGGCAGCTCCTGCATTGAGTGTCTGCCCCCTGGTGGTCAGTGCGCATCATAGCTACCGGCCAGTCATCCGATAGCTTAGGCTTTTATATATATACTAGAGGCCTGGTGCACAAAAATTTGTGCACTCGGCGGGGAGAGGGGGTCTCTCAGCCCGGCCTGTGCCCTCTCGCAGTCTGGGACCCCTCGGGAGATAATGACCTGCTGGCTTAGGCCTGCTTCCGGGTGGCAGAGGGCAGGCCCAATCCCTAGGTGCAGCCCCTGGTTGGGCTCAGAGCAGGGCCGATTGGGGAGTTGGGACACTGCCCCCTGTCATGCACAGAGCAGGGCGGATCGGGAGGTTGCGATGCCACCCCTAGTCACGCTCAGGGTAGAGCCGATTGGGGGGTTGGGGCACCGCCCCCTGTCACACGCAAGGCAGGGTTGATAGGGAGGTTGCGGCGCCACCCCCTGTCATGCACAGAGCAGGGCCGATCAGGGGGTTGGGGCGCTGCCCCCTATCACGCACAGAGCAGGGCCCATCAGGGGGTTGGGGAGCTCCCCCCTGTCACGCACAGAGCAGGGCCCATCAGGAGGTTGAGGAGCTCCCCCCTGTCACTCACAGAGCAGGGCTGATAGGGGAGTTGGGGCACCGCCCCCTGTCACACACAGAGCAGGGCGGATCAGGGGGTTGGAGCGCCGCCACTGTCACACTCAGGGCAGGGCCGATGGGAGGGGGGGTTGGGGCGCCGCACCCTGTCACACATAGAGCCTCAGGGCAATCAGGGGGTTGGGGAGCTCTCCCCTGTCATGAACAGAGCAGGGTGGATAGGGAGGTTGTGGCCCCGCCCCCTGTCACACACAGAGCCGCAGGGCGATCAGGGGGTTTGGTCGCTGCCCCCTGTCATGCTGATCCCGGTGCCGGGAGGCCTCGCTGCTCCGCTGATCCCGGTGCTGGGAGGCATATTACCCTTTTACTATATAGGATAGAAGCCTGGTGCACGGGTGGGGGCCGACTGGTTTGCCCTGAAGGGTGTCCTGGATCAGGGTGGGGGTCCCCCCTGGGGTGCCTGGCCAGCCTGGGTGAGGGGCTGAGGGCCGTTTTCAGGCTGGCGGGTGACTGAAGCTCCCAACCGCTCCTTTTTTTCTTTTTTTTTTATTCTGGGCCAGCTTTAGCTCTGAGGCTCGGCTCCAGCTATGAGACCTCCGCTGCTGAAAGCAGGTTTCTGGCCTTTGTTTACCTTCTGTACTTGAAACAATGTTGCGGTCCTGCTGGCTGAAGCCCGGGGTTTTGTTTAGCTTCTATATTTGTTACAATGTTGCTTCGAGTGCAGCTGAGAGGCCGGCAAGGCAGGCGGGGAAGCTTGGCTTCCTCCGTCACTGAAGCAAGCAAGCCTCCCTGTTCGCATCAGCTGCCTGGCTGCCGGCCGCCATCTTGGTTGGCAGTTAATTTGCATATCTCAGTGATTAGCCAATGGGAAGGGTAGCGGCCGTATGGCTAATTACCATGTTTCTCTTTTATTAGATAGGATATTCTAGAGGCCCAATGCATGAAATTTGTGCAAGGGGCTTGGCCCTTGCAGCTTCGGAAGCTTGCCTTGGACCTTGCAGCCCCAGCTTTGTCTGGAAGGTCATCTGGCTGTCTGGTCTAATTAGCATATTATGCTTTTATTATTATAGACTAGAGGCCTGGTGCATGAAATTTGTGAACAGAGGGGGTGTGTGTCCCTCAGCCTGGCCTGCATCCTCTCACAATATGGGAACCCTAGGGTAGGGTCCCTAGGCCTGGCCATCGATCAGGGCCTATCGGGGCTTTCCTTGCCCTGGCTGCCAGCAGCTGGCTTCACCCCCACTGCTGCCACTGCTTGCCATCTGTGTGGCACTGCCCCCCCCCCCACCACCGCCGGTCGCCTCCCTCTGCAGGCGACAGGCGTGGGGTGCGATCGCTTTGCTGGCCTGGGCTTCCCTCTGTGGGGCGATTGATGGCAGGGCTCCTCGATCGATGGCTCCGTAGAGGGAGGCTCTGCCAACCTGCCGCAGTGCCACCAGCGGGTAGCCTGGGCCTCCCTCTTTGGGGCAGTTGTGGAGCACCCCCTCCCCCTGATCGATCGCCCCGCTGGACAGTGGCCTAGGCCTCCCTCTGCGGGACGATCGTGGGGTGATGGTGGGGCCCCCAACCAATCACATTGCACCTGCCTTAGCTGGCCTGTGCCAGTGTGTGTCATAGCGTGGTTATCCGGAAGGTCATCTGACGGTCGTTCTGCTGTTCGGTTGTTCGGTTGATTTGCATATTATGCTTTTATTATTATCCTATATAATAAAAGGCTAATATGCAAATTGACCAAACAGCAGAACAACTGGTTGCTATGATATGTACTGACCACCAGGGGTCAGATGCTCAATGTAGAAGCTGCCCCGCGGCTGGTGAGCACAACAGCTGTGGCGGGAGCCTCTCTCGCCTCAGCAGCAGCGCTAAGGATGTCCGACTAAAGCCATCAGTCAGACATCCCCCGAGGGCTCCCGTACTGTGAGAGGGCACAGGCCAGGTTGAGGGACTCCCTCTGCCCCCTCCCCCAGTGCATGAATTTCGTGCACTGGGCCTCTAGTAGATAATAATATAAGTACATAATACTTCTAGCATTATCATGTTTTATTTCTTTGCTGCATTTTCGTCTTTGTTGGTCAATTCTCTGTTTTGTAAAACGTCATGTGGGTTTATCACTGAGAGACAAGGAGGCAACTTAGCTGCACAATTGCTAAGTGTGAACTGAAAAACAGGTGCCCAGCGACCAATCAGAGAGGCTCTGAAAGAAGTGATGTGATGGCCACTGATCGTGATATGCACCTGTTATTTCTGTAGTGATTTAGTAGGCTGACAACCCGACAGTGAGTTTGCACTTGTTGCAGTTACTCACAGCTAATAAACTGTGGTGACTGAAATTTGAACCATGTTGTTGAGAGGCTGGGCTATTTAAACAGTGGCAACTGAAATTTGTACACGTTGGAACTATGCAAAGTGAAACTCACCTGTATATGAAGAAAGACAGAATAATTTATTTTGTCCATTGGGGAATGTAGCAATGTAGGGGACATCCAGGACTTTTATAAAAAGTTTCAGTTGAATGGGAGGGTGGGAAAACCTGATTGGAGTGGATTTAAGAGGGAAGGGGGAAGAGAGGAATTCGAGAATGGAAGGATAGACAAATATTTTGAGGAAGCTTGATGCAAAAGACAACAGAAATGGAGTAGTAGCTGGTGGAAGAAGAGTTAAGAGAAGAGTTCTGTTTTTAAAATAGCATGTTTGTATGTGAATGGGAATGATTCTGTGGAAAGGGAAAAACATAGACAACTGTGTATGAGAGAGGGGGGATTTGTGGAGTATGTGAGAGAGGGTGGGGCTCAGTACACAGGTGGAGGAACTGGTTTTAAAGAGCAGCACTAGCCATCTCTGGCAGTTCTCAAACTTTTTGGTCTCAGGACACCATTATACTCTTAAAAATTATTCAGAACCTGAAAGGGTTTTTGCTTATGTGGTTTATATCTATTAAATATACCATGTTAGAAATTATATCTGACATTTAAATATTTATTAATGTTTTAAAAACAATAATAAACTCATTTCATTTTAATGTAAATAACACGATTTTCTGAAAAATGACTATATTCTCCCAAACAAAAAAATTCAGTGAAAAGAGTAGCACTGTTTTATAAATTATTTTGCAAGGGTCTTTAATATCTGACTTTTTAAATAGAAGACAGCTCTATTTTCATCTGCTTCTGTGATGAGCCTACTGCAATGTCGTTGATCACGTAACCTTTGGAAAATTCCATTGTGCATTTTTGAGAAAATGTGTAAAAAAGCAAATAATGTTTTAGTATTATTATGAAAATAGTTTTGACCTCACAGACCCCCCCCCCCCCAAGGGTCTCAGGAACCTCCAGATGTTCTGGGATTGCTCTTTGAAACCTTGATCTGTGGTAACAGGAAGGCGGAGTGTATGGGTACAGATGCTGGTAGGTGGGTAGATATGGTTGAGGGGTTTTGCTGGTTGCATTCTCAATGTAGTGATAGAGTAAGAAGAATGAGGTTGGGGAGACATTGGAGGTTTCAGGAGAGAGGAAGGTTGTGAAATGCTCTAATCTATTGACTAAATAAATATAAAAAGTAAATATATCACATTTTAAAAATCTATACTAAGAAAGAAAACACAACAGTTATAATTGTAATTCACCAACAGTTAAAAACCACATGCTAAATTCAGAAATGTAAAAATGTGGGAAAAAAATGTCTCAGGACTGATGAAATATGGCAGCTCCTGGGAAAGTGGGAGGTGAGTGGACTGGGGAAGCATGGTTTGGTGGTGGCAGCATTAAGGGCAGAGTTGAGGTTCATGGTTGCACATTTAATTCAACTACTTCTCAGAATTCTTTTCTGTAATTTTTTCATGTCTATGCAAGTACCAACGACACTGGTAAGCTTCCTCTCTTTGGCGTACTACCAGTAGGATTTTAAATTTTTTTTCCTCTGGGTTAGTAATGATAAAAAAAGATGGTGCTGAGGCACTTGAAATGAGATACCAATACAGATAAAGAGAACTCAAGTTCTGGGTTAGGTCTATTGCTATCCTTATTCTGATCCTCACCTTCTCTCCTCCCCTGCTCCTGTGATGACTCAGAGAGAGAGAGAGAGAGAGAGAGAGAGAGAGAGAGAGAGAGAGAGAGAGAGAGAGAGAGAGAGAGAGAGAAATGCTTGGAATCCAGGTGTCAGGCCTTCCATGCCTTCCAGCCATTCTGTCTTTGGCTTCTAACTCCTGCCATCTGGTAAAGAATCCATCCACTAGCTGGAAGGAAACACAAATCCTTTATTTGACTCATCATTGCTAAGAGTAATGAAAGGGGGATCCCCAGTACTTGCCAGGCCTAAGTCTTTTTATATCAAGTGCCAATTACAGGATGGTGAAATTGGGAGTTAGCCATTTTCTCTTTCTGAGCCAGAAAATTAAAATAGTGTCCTAGCTGGTTTTACTCTGTGCTTAGAGCAGCCGTGGGCAAACTACGGCCCGTGGGCCGGATCCGGCCCGTTTGAAATGAATAAAACTAAAAAAAAAAAGACCGTACCCTTTTATGTAATGATGTTTACTTTGAATTTATATTAGTTCACACAAACACTCCATCCATGCTTTTGTTCCGGCCCTCCGGTCCAGTTTAAGAACCCATTGTGGCCCTCGAGTCAAAAAGTTTGCCCACCCCTGGCTTAGAGCATGGTCTGTGGACTGAAGAGTGGGGGTTTCAATTCCCTTCAAGGGCACTTAACTATTGCTGGCTCTATCCCTGCCCCAGTTGGGACACCTTCGAGAGGCAACCAATCCATGTGTCTCTCTCACATGGATGTTTCTCTCTCTCTGCTCTCCCCCTCCCTTCCACTCTCTCAAAATCAATGGAAAAAAATATCCCCAGGTGAGAATTAAAACAACAAAAAATAATGCATAGGTAATTATTGACTTCATCTGAAGTTCTTTTTGGGTTTTGGGTCCTCATTGCAATATACTGAACTCAGATTTGCAGATAACCCATCTATGGGGAATCTACATGTATGAATAGCATGAAAAGACACATGTTCATATATATTATTCTTGTTCTGTTAGCATGCCCATTTGTGCTCTTCAGCTTCAAGAGGGCCTTCCCACCCCTGCTCAAGGATCCTTTCAAAACCCTCTTTTTCACTTCCAGCCATCTTTCCCATATAGACATTTCCAAATATTCTCATTTCTTTAAGCCCCAAGATCTTCCATATTCACTTTGCAGTTGGTCTCAATATGAGAACAAATGATCCAAAGTGAGCTACTTCAATTTTCCACTCTTCAGATTAGAATGTTTTTGTATGATCACTCATTTTCTCTTAAGCTTGTTGTCAAAGGTAAGTAGCCCCCACTTCTCCAAATTGAATTCTTCTATTTTATGTTTGTAACCACCTCCTTTCTGACTGCTCCTTATAACTCTTCATAAATTTTTTCTTGAACGTTATTGTTTCCAAATCTAATCGTCTCGTCATTTATTCATTAACTCAACAGCTATTTGAGCTTGCACCATTTGCCAGACCTTAATAAATGCTTAGGCAAATATAGAAGGTAGCTCATAATCTAGGACAGGAGTTGGCAAACTTTTGTAAAGAAGCAGGTGGTACATAATTTAAGTTTTGTGGACCATACCAGCTCTGTTGTAACTATTCAATTCTGCTCTTGTAGGGTGAAAGCAGCGTATACAAATATAAATGAGTGGGTATGGCTGTATTATAATTAAACTTTATTTCAGAAAACAGGCAGCAGGCTGGCTTTGATCTGTGGACTATGGTTTGCCAACTCTCTGGACTAGTGTTTAGCCTTTTTCATCTACATTTATGTTACTCTTTACCACTTCCTTTTTGAAATCCTCTCTTGAGTTCTAATAAATCAGAGCTTCTGTTATTTTTTCAACTTCTCTGGAAACCTATTCTTTGTATTTTTTTTTCCTACTTCTGTTTACTAAGTTGGTGTTTATCAAGATCCTGTTTGTGGTCCTGTAGTTTGCTTTCTCTAAATTCTTATCTCACTGCAGGGTGTCAATTGCTCTCCATCTTGACCATTCTCTCCTGATTCCATTCCTAGATTCCTGTCTGCCTATTGGGTGTGCCTTCATCCAGCTGAATCAGCAGCATCTTCTACTTGGTACAACTTTGTTTTCATCTTTCTAGCTCACCTGATCTTCCTTCTTCTCTCTTCTTTTTGCTTACCTGTTGCATAAAGTTGTGATAACAATGAGGTGTGATGACATATGTGAAGAACCAGCATAGTGCCTGGCACACAGGAGGCAAACAATGCCCATTCCCTCTTTCTCTCAATCACAGCAGAGTTCCACTGGCCTTAATGTGAGACCTTGGAGATACCATATTCAATTAGCTACTAATTTCTTTTCATTTTATTCTACAACTAGAGGCCTGGTGCACAAATTTGTGCATGGGTGGGGTCTGGCCAGCCCGCCCCGATGGGGGCCCATCAGGCCGGGCTGGCAGGGGGTAGGGGCCACCGGTGGTTGGCCAGCCAGCCCTGCCCCGGATCAGGGTGTTGGGGGCTGATCAGGAGCCGGGCAGCCCAGGGTGGGCCAGCCGATAGGGGCCCAAATCAGGCTGGTTGGCTGCCGCAGTGCATGTTATAGCCACCGTACGTTCTGGTCGTTTTGGTCGTTCTGCCGTTCTGGTCGCTGGGTGTGTGTGTGTGTGTGTGTGTGTGTGTGTGTATCTTGCCTCTGACTTCTTTTCATTCTCACCACCATTTCCTAATTTAAAGAACTCAATCAGTCTGCACATAATAACAATAGCCATAACAACAGAAGCAGACTAGAAATTAGCTTAAGCCAGTGGAGTTATATGTTTCTTATGGAACACAATGTCTGGAGGTGAGCAGTCCAAAGCTGGCATGGTGGTTCTACAACCGAGACCTGACTTTTTCTATCTCTCTTCTCTGACATCCTGAGCAAGTAGCTTTTGTCCACATGCTCTTTCATTCTGTGGACACAAAGCTAACATTCCATTTCCAGCATTGCATCTGTATTCCAGTTAGGAGGAAGAGGAAGACAAAGGGGAAAAGACCAAACAGCCAGTCTCGTCATGTCTTTCCTGTTTTTAAAGGGCTTATCTAGAAGCCCAACCTAGCAACTTCTGCTTGCAGCTCACTGTCTGGGCTGTGTCACATGACCACTCCTAATTGCTGCTCAAACAAAAGAAGGGCTCTATTAGGAAGAAGGAGAGGATGAATATGGGACAGGTAACCCCCAACGTCTGCCATACTCCCATCATTGCTTACCTAGGCTTCCACAATGTCTCCTAACTCACCTTCCCATCTCCATTCTCTACCCTCGTCCATTTCACACACTGTTACCAAACCAGTCATCCTAGAATTTAGCTTCAAACCTATCACAGTAGCCCCTACCCACCAACTTTATTGAGGTATAATTGACAAATAAAATTGTGTATATTTAAAGTACACAAGATTCTACACATACATTGTGAAATGATTACCACAATCAATTAACCCATCTATCATGTCACATAGTTACCACTTATTATGTCACACAAGTGGTAGAATGTTTAAGATCTACTCTCTTAGTAAATTTCAAGTATACAGCACAGTATTATTATAAGTACCATATTATACATTAGATTCCACAGAACTTTTCATCTCATAACTGAGTTTGTACCCTTTGGCCAACATACCCCCTTATTCCCCAACCCCTAGCCCCTGGCAACCATATTTCTACTCTCTGTTTCTATAAGTTTGACTTTTAAAAGATTTCACACATAAATGAGATCATACAGTATTTGTCTTTCTCTGTTTGGGCTATTTCACTAAGTATATGTCCTTTAGGTTCATTCATGTCTCAAATGGTAGGATTTTCTTTTTTATGGCAAATAATATTCCATTACATTTCACATATTCCATTATATATATCTATATCTGTATGTACATATATAGATATAAATCTATATGTACATATATATATAGATATTCCATATATTTCATTATGTAGATAGCCAGTTTTTCCAGCACCATTCATTGAAGAGACTATTCTTGATCCATTGTGTATTCTTGGTTGCCTTGTCAAAGGTTTGTTTACCATATATGCATGGGCTTATTTTGAGGCTCTCTATTCTGCTCCATTGGTTTATGTGTCTGTTTTTATGCCAGTACCAAACTGTTTTGAATACTATAACTTATTATATAGTTTGAAACCAGGCACTGTGATATCTCCAGCTTTGTTGTTCTTTTTCAACATCACTTTGTCTAGTTGGAATCTTTTATGGTTCCGTATGAATTTGTTTTTTGTTTTTGTTATTTAATTTCTGTAAAAAATGCCATTGGAATTTTGATAGGGGTTGTATTAAATTTGTAAATTACTTTGGATATTATGGATATTTTAACAATATTAATTCTGCCAACACAGGAACAGTCTTCTTCCATTTCTTTCATTAATGTCTTATTTTCAGTGCACAGGTCTTTCACCTCCTTTGTTAAATGTATTCCTAAGTATTTTATTGTTTTAGAAGCTATTGTGAATGGGATTATTTTCTTAATTTCTCTTTCGGATAGTTTACTGATTTATGTATGTTGATTTTTTGTATCCAGGAATTTTACTGAATATGTTGACTACTTCTAACAGGTTTTTTAGTGGCATCTTTAGGTTTTCTACATATAAGATCATGTCATCTGCAAACAGATAGTTTTACTTTTCCCTTTCCTATTTGGATATATTTTATTTATTTTTTGCCTAATTGCTCTTGTTAGGTCTGTGTTGATTGAATAGAGGTGGTGCAAGTGGGCATGCTTGTCTTGTTCACTATGAGGTATGATGTTAGCTATGGGTTTGTCATTTATGGCCTTTATAAGGTTGAGCTACATTCCTTCTATACTTAATTTGTTGAGAGCTTTTATCATGAAAAGATGTTAGGTTTTGTCAAGTGCTTTTTATGTATCTATTGAGATAATTATGCTTTTTACCCTATATTCTATTAATGTGATATATTACATTTATTGATTTGTATATGTTGAACCATCCTTGATACAAAGGATAAATCCTACTCATCATAGTGTATTGTTGGATTCAGTTTGCTAGTATTTTATTGAGGATATTTGCATCTGTGTTCACCAGGGATACTGGCCTGAATTTTTTTTTTCTTGTAGCATCTTTGTCCTTAGTATCAGGGTAATACTGGCCTTGTATTATGAATTTAAGAGTGTTCCCTCCACTTCACTTTTTTTTCGAAGAGTTTGAGAATGATTGCTATTTTTTTTTAATAAATCTTTTTGTTCAGATTATTAC
The DNA here is from genome assembly GCF_000147115.1 of Myotis lucifugus. Classification (NCBI taxonomy): domain Eukaryota; kingdom Metazoa; phylum Chordata; class Mammalia; order Chiroptera; family Vespertilionidae; genus Myotis; species Myotis lucifugus. Next base: position 3,118,954 of record NW_005871159.1, read on the forward strand.
AGTTGTTCCCCTTTTTCCCCCCCATAGCTCCCCTCCACTCAGTTCCCACCTCACCCTCTGCCCTTAGCCCCCCACTGTCCTCATCCATAGGTGTCCGCTTTTTGTTGCTGGGTCAAAGGTCATACACATGGAAAATGTAGCTATTTCCATCCACGACGTGTCCCTGTGTTCGGAAAGGTCTCTCACGACTTGTTCACACTCTACTCAGAAAGGGTATGGAGACATGTAACGGCTTTTTAAAATAATGTATCCTCTTATGTTTAAAATGAGGATTTCGTTACCAAAAGTGAGGAGAAGGCAACACTACAGCTGTTCTCGCTCCTCTCGCCCTTCGGGTGGTAGTTGTGCTTGGGGCTGCGTGCTGGTTCGTGGGCCGTTGACGAAGCTGTCTGGGCGGCTCGCGCGGTTCCGCTGACTTCCCAGGGGCCGTCTCAGCCTCACAGGGACCATCTCAGCCTCACAGGGACCGTTTCAGCCTCACTGGGACTGTCGCAGCCTCACAGGGGCCGTCGCAGCCTCGCAGGGGGCACCACAGCCTCACATGGAGCGCCGCATCCCACGTTGGGGGTGAAGGTGCAAGTCAGAAGCTCCTCTCGCTGTCTCTCCTGCTGGAAGTTTCTGAGAGCTGTCTGCAGGTGCTGGACATCATACTTTAACTGGTCAACATGAAGTTTGGCATTCTGTCTTTTGTTGGGAGGCTCCTTGCTGGACAAAATCTCCAGGCTTTCTAGCTGGCTGAATATCTGGTATGCTTGCTTGGGTTTCGTTTTCTACTAAGTGCATAGACTGCTTGTCTGCTGTCTCCCGGTGTCCCATGTGAGACTGGATCTGGTGGACCTGCTTGTGTGTTTGCTGGTACAGCGGTTCCATGTCGCCGGCCCAGCCGGGTCTGGCTCCGGCTTCCTCCGAACCTGAGTCTGCTTCTTGAGTGTGTCTCTTATGGGTGCGAGGAGTTGAAATCTGCAGTTAGTTGGGTTACACTGCAAAAGCGCAGGTGGTTCCTTTTGTGCCACTGGCACAGCTTGGGCGGGGATGTAAATTGAGTAGGGCGGGGTCTCAAGGAATCACCAGCGCAGAGCAAGCAGCAATGGCGTCTCCACGACTCCTCGCCTCTCCGGGACTCTGCGTCCCCAAGTACCAGCCAGCAGCTCCGCGAGAGAGCCACCCTTGCTTTCCTACCGGCTGCAAGGCCGTCCCACCTCTCCCCGTAGGGGTCTGGGGCCTCAGAATCCCGCCCCAAACAAGCTCAGTGGATTCAAGAGTTTGTAACCCCTTCCGATTGAAAAAAAAAACCCGCTTCTTGAGTGTGTCCCTTATGGATGCTAGGAGTTGAAATCTGCAGTTTGTTGGGTTATGCTGTAAAAGTGCCGATGGTTCCTTTTGTGCCTCTGGCACAGCTTGGGCAGGGATGTAAATTGAGTAGGGCAGGGTCTCAGGGAGTCACCAGGGCAGAGCAAACAGCAATGGCGTCTCCGTGGCTCCTGGCGTCTCCGCGTCCCCTCGCCTCTCCGCGACTCCGCAACTCCGCGTCCCCAAGTGCCGGCGAGCATCTCCACGAGAGAGCCACCTCGCTTTCTGATCCACTGCAAGGCCGTCCCGCCTCTCCCTGTAAGGGTCTGGGACCTCAGAATCCTGCCCCAAACAAGCTCAGTGGATTCGAGAGTTTGTAACCCCTTCTGATTGAAAAAAACCACGCATCCAGTTGCAGGCTGCCTGGCGCGCGACTCCGTACCTCTGTTCTTGGCGCCTCTGCATATCCTACTGTCTCAATGTGCTTCTTTCTTTCCTTCCAGTTGTAGAATTTCCACTGGGCTAGCTTTCCCATGGTTCTGAATGATAGCTGTTTGTCTTATAGTTGGTAGTTTCAATGTTGTTGTGGGAGGCAGCACGCATAGGTCTATACCTTATGTCGCCATCTTGGTTCCGCTATTAATTCTTATTAAAATGTTGGTAGAATTCACCAGTGAAACCATCTGGTCCTGGATTTTTCTTTTTTGGGAGATTTTTGGTTACTGATTCAATCTCCTACTTGTTATGGCTTACTCAGATTTCCTATTTCTTGATGATTCAATCTTTTTAAGTTGTATGTTTCTAGGAACTTTTTGTTTGGTTTATTTCTAGAAATTTAACCATTTCTTTCAGGTTATCCATTTGTTGATGTATGATTGTTTATAATAGTCTCTTATTATCCTTTGTATTTCCGTGGCTATTGGTTATAATGTTTCCTCTTTCATTTTTGAGTCTTTTCTCTTTCCTTAATTTGTGTAGCTATAAGTATGTCATTTTTTGGTTATCTTTAAAAAAAAAAAAAGATAAGACCTCTTAGTTTTATTGATCTTTACTATCATTTTTCTAGTCTCTATTTCATTTATTTCTGCTTTGATTTTATTATTTGCTTCCTTCTGCTAATTTTATAACTGTACCGTCATGTTCAAAGGAAATAAAAATCTGGCTCTTGCTTATCCTGGTTGTGATTTGAAAGGATAGACCTTTTCCCTAACATTCTGGGCTTCTGATCTCTCTTCATTTCAGGAAGTGCTAATCCTGAACTTCTCAATCCATCACATAGAGCAGTCTCTTAGCTTTCATAGATAATCTTCACAAAACTCAAGAGTGAATTGGAGAGAGAGTGTTCAAGTATAAGAGACCCCTGACTGCATAGTTATAGAGAAATATTTTTAAAACTCAGACATTTATTTTTAGATGATGTCATGTGGATGAAGTAGATCATGCGACTCCCACAAACAAGGCACTTGGGATGGTGGTGGTGTTAGATTTGGCTCTGACGGCGGCCAGGGAGGCTGAGCTTCAGTGCAGACGCTGCCCCTGGTAGGCTGTCCTGAGGCAGAGGTCACCCACCAGCCAGCCACTGCGGGCCAGTGTTCAGCGATTGGTCAGCTCTGTGTCGAAGCTGTTTGCCATTAAAAGTTTCCTGGACTGCACCACGTGAGAACTTTGGTCACTGAGATAAGAGTAGCCAAGAGTAAATTCCATAGCCCATCATTTCCTTCCTTCCTCCACAGAAAACCAACGGGAGTGGATCCAAGCATGCAGGAACTGGAGGCATTAATAGACAGAATCCAGAAGCAAGTGAAAGACCATCCCTGCAGAGATAACATTCGAGAGGCATTCCAAGTTTATGACAAGGAGGCGACAGGATTCGTGGACAGAGAGGTGTTCTTTAAAATCTGTAGCACTCTCAGCGTCCCAGTTGACGATTCCTTGACTAAGGAGGTCAGTATGAGTTCTTTTCCCAGGTAATTGCAAGGCCGCGCACCGTTCATTCTCTCTTAAAGACAATTAAGTATGTATTTCGTTTTAACTGGGGAAGATCTAGGGTGTTCAAGTCAGGTCTCCTGTTCAGTCCTGATTATGGTTTTCCCTTGATTCATTGGCTTTCTGTTCTCATTGCTGTTGCAAGGCATCTGTAAGTGGTGAGGCTAGGCAGCACAGAGAGGCTAATAAGACATGTTGGGGTTGAAGGAGGGCAGCAGAGGTGGTCCTGGAGGGGCGGTCACCCAGGGCAACTCACAGACACCGGGCTGAGAGGGTTGGTGGGCAGCCAGTAACATCCTTCACAGTGATAAGTACGTTAGCCCATCTGGAGGACTAGCCTGGAAGAAGGCGTGACCGCTGCTCAGGGACAATGGCGTCTGTCAGTAGGGGCCCCATGACGACGTGGACATTCTCCTCTTAGAAATTTTCATGAGTTGAAGAGAGCATTTCATGCCTTTTCCCCTTATCGACCCCTTTAGCCAGATCCCTAGAAGTCAGACAAAATTTTTCCCACCTTGCCAATGACTGTGACTTACTGTCATTGAGACATTCTCATTGATTAAGAAGACTGAGATGCTATAGACCTTAAAGATCTTTTAGCAAAAAGGAATGTTCAGAGGTAAGATTCATTTGGGGAGGGCTTTTGCTTAGGGCTAAAGTGACTAGGTTGGAGACGAGGATATTTTGTAAGCAGGGACATTAGCTAGGAGTGGGGGAGACAGAAAGAAAGGTATTTGTTCACATGGGCCAAAGCCCATTTAGCTTCCCAAAGCTCAGATTGACAGCATCCCCAGATTTTAAGTCATGTGTATTATGTGTGAGCCGACATGAGAGAGAGGCATTGCAGTCCGTGGGAGTGGGACAGGGAAGGTGGGTGGGGTGGATTTGCACGTGTCTTATGAGGGCAACCACAGCAAGTCAGTCTACTACCACTCACAACTGAGTTTCAGGGGACATGGTTTGGGCAGTGACATAACTAGATTTTTCTATTAGACTGCAATAACACCAACTCGCTATTTTGAGTCTTACTCTGCACAGACTGGGTGGACAAAATCTTGTCTTTGAATATAAAAACAATAAAAATTGCTTTTTTTAAAATAATTGAAAGTGATAGTGCCCTTAAAAATGCAAATATTGGTTCTGAAATCTTGGCCAGGCCATTCACTCCACCTGAGATTTGATTTTACTAACTGTGAGAGGGGGTAATATCCGACCATGCACTGGGTCACAGGAGCACTTCAGAACCAACTGAGGGTATAAAAACTGCACTGGTTGCAAAGGTGGGGTCAGTGTTGATAGGGCCCTGCAGTGACGCAGCAGGCAGCCCTCATGTCTGTCCCGCCTGCTCTCTGTCTCCCCTGCAGTTAATCAGGATGTGCTCTCACGGAGAAGACAAGATCAACTACTACAACTTTGTCCGGGCTTTCTCAAACTGACCTGGCTGAGAAGAGGGTGCAATAGTGTTTTGAGGTTGGACCTACACTTTGAAATATACCTTGTACTCTTTGTAGAGGCTTGAAAGTATATCAAGCCTTTGAAAGTATATTCCTTTCTCTCTTGTTTCTTATATTTCACTACTTCTGAAGTCTAAGTTAGATTGCATCTTGTAAGAAGATTGGTGCCTTATTGAGGGAAGTAGAGATGGGGGTGTTGTGATGGTTAACTTTATGTGTCGAGCTGACTGGGCCTTGGGGAACCTAGATATTTGGTCAAATGTTATTCCTGGGTGTCTGTGAGGGTGTTTCTGGGTGGGATGAACATTTGAGTTGGTGGACTGAGTAAAGCAGGCTGCCCTCCCAGTGTGGGTGGGCCTCTTCCAACTCATTAAAGGTCTAAATAGAAAAGGCTGACCTTCCCCAAGGAGAGTGAATTCCCCCTGCATGCCCTCAAACTGCAGCATCAGCGTTCTCCTGCCTTCTGACTCAAACATTAGCTCTTCCTGGGTCTCAAGCCTGCTGGTCTTCAGACTGGAACTACCCTGTCGGCTCTTACGGTCTCCTTGTTGATTGACTAGTCAAACTCTGTAATCACGTGAACCATTCCCTATAATAAAGCTCATTCTTTCTATATAGATTCCATTGTTTCTGTTTCTCTAGAGAACCTTGACTAATACAGGTGTGCAATGAGTAAGAGCGAAGAAAAGATAGAATTGGCTAGGACAGCGGTTTTCAACCTGTAGGTCGCGACCCCTTTGGTGGTCGAATGACCCTTTCACAGGGGTCGCCTAAGACCATCCTGCATATCAGATATTTACATTATGATTCATAACAGTAGCAACATTACAGTTATGAAGTAGCAACGAAAATAATTTTATGGTTGGGTCACAACATGAGGAACTGTATTTAAAGGGCCAGAAGGTTGAGAACCACTGGGCTAGGAGAAGCATCATTTGGGGTTTTGGAAATAAGCACAAAGCACTGGTATTGCTGCTCAGCCAATGCCTGCTCCCCACCTGCCTGCTTGCCCCAGGATTATAGGGAAATACACATGTTTTTGTGAGATGGTGGGTGGCTTACAGATTTAGGGCTAGTAAAATCTGCCTTTCTATGAATATTGGCTTGTGAGTTACCACTGCTCAGGCCCTAGGTCTATACTTTATACCACCAGGGGGCCTTGAAAATACCATCTAATTAAGGGTGTACACGAATATGTCAAATTCATCTATAGGTTTGGAGGGGATCTGGGACTAGCTGGTAAAAAAGATGTTTCTAAACGTTTCGAGAATCGAGGGTCACTTGGATGAGTGACTCCTGAATATCCTGCTGGCACTTTATTTGTACCATTGAATACTTTATTTGTACCATGAACTTAGCATTCACTGTCCCTTAATCTTACCACTCCCACTCCCTGCAAAAACAAGCAAGCAAACCAACCAACCCCAAAACTGTAAGAGCACAGGGGAGCAAACAGTTCAGAACGGTTACCTGCCTTTCCACTCTACTGCTCTGCCTCTCCCTCCTCCCCTTACGGAAAGCCTTCACCGCTCCACTGTCAGATCCGTGGTCTCAGACCCTGTACCCTTCCTCTACCTGGTTCAGAGACACCAGAAGCTGGAGGTCACCTAGCTTCTCACGGCAGGGCAGGACTGCAACCTGAGTCACCAGAGCTCGCCCTCCACCAGCACCTCTCCTGCGCCTCAGGCAAAGGTTCCCTGTTTAATCCTCATTTCCTGTGGTGTCCTTGGCTAATGGCCACCTGTAACTGCACTCCTGTCCTGATGGTCTGGAAAACACAGAGACAGCTGCAGGCAGTAGACCATCTGCCCGACACTAGCCGTCCCACTGCCCACATGATCCCGAACACTTGGACATGTGTTCACTACCAGTACAAATCCTGGGTGGCTTTTACTTAACCCCGTCTTCTCCAGCCCAATGACGTCATAACGCAGCAGACATCAAGCTCGGTGTGCTTTCCTCTGTGAAGCTTCCTACCCACAAACCCATGTTGAGACCACGCCTTTCCACTTTTGTACCTTACTGTTATAGACACGAATAAAAATGATGCCCGTTATTCAATATAACTCTTCTTCCTCTTCCAATTCCCCAATTCATGTGACACAACAAACATATCGCAAAAGATATACAAGAAATGGCTAATAAGAGTGAAAACTATAAGAAATTAGACTAAAATTGACACACTCATTTTTTCAAGTAAAAGCAAAGGTAAGCATCCTGATCAAAAAGGAATATAAGGAATTGTACCAGAGACAATTAGACTGATAATTCTATGCCTTTTTATTCAGTTATTTCAAAAATATCTGCTGATCATTTTTTTTCAAAATGTACATTTAAAAAATCCATACAAAACTGTAATTGTTTTCAAACCAGACAGAAACAGTGGAAAAAGGGTTTTGAAAAAAGTTCACTGAAAGTAAAAAGCCCCCCCCCCCAAAAAAAAAACAAAAAAAAAACTAGAACCTTTTACATGAGCATAAATACGGCAGGCACAAAATTTCCTTGAGTTCCTTGCTGAAATTTGGTCCATAACATGAACAGGCTAAAGTAGAAAAACAAAAACACTTTTGTCCACATTTGCATTATGAGTTGCCCAGGGCACCAGCAGCCTCAGCTTATCCTTCAGATGTTTATTAAACAAGAGGAACTGGAAAATGAGGTTTAGTCTCATCCATAAACACTTGAATCTGTACCCAAGGAAGTGGTGGCACTTCCAAGCACAGGTGGCGCCTGCCAGGTGAACAGGGCTGTCCAGCCGTGGCTGACTCAGAAAATCTCCACGTGAGCAAGAAACTCGAAGCTTCCAGGCAGAGTGATGGCGATACCTCGGTGTCCCAGATCTTACTCTCAGACACTGACTTATTAATGCCCCTTCATGAGGATAGTTATTTTCCTTTTCAACAGATTATACAAAAATTATATGGACTTCTAAGATGATGCTACAATGTTCTACTAGGGTGCCACAGAAACCCACCCAGGATCACGGGAATGACAGCAACAAAGGGAAAGTGGCTAACAGTTCTTCTGTAGGGGATGACGACTGCCCCTCCCGTGGGTCCCTTCCCTTTCCAATCGCAGGGCGTTGTAAGGGACAGCAAGGCCTGTGGACCGACCACTGGCTGGGAGGGTTATTGCACAACCCGGAAGAGCAAGGGAAAGGCAGGCAGGCTTGGAGGGGTGGGAGAGGGTAGCTGCTAACACAAGGTAACACTGAATTAGGAGCTGGAAGAAGTTCTGCAACAGCCGACCTAGACCCATTGTCCAACGGGGATGTGAGTTAACAATTGTGACTGCAAAGTAAACACCTTTGTCATATACACTTTGGGTTGAATGGGAAGCAAAAAAGATCAGAAGAGGTTTTAGCAAGGGTACCTTTCTTTATAATCTGGGGGGTGGCGGGAGACAGACTGGAAGAGCGGGTCTCACCATGTTGGGGCCAAAGACATACATGGGCTTAGTGCCCCTGGCCCTCTGAGCTTCCCTTAACAGGTATGAACAGGTGGGAGGCACAGGTGCCTGCAATGGGCCTTCCCTGGCTTCCCAGCCACCCAGGCCCGAAAACCAACTCCAGGGAGAAACCAAAAACAAAACGGAATAGACCCCAGACCCTAACACAATGAGGCGGGGGGAGGTTGAGACAAAGGAGGCAAAACTCTCACAATCAGTATCCCTTTTACATGTGACTGCCCCGGGCCAGTTCCTGGGCTGCTCCTGACAAACAGCCCAAGCCCTGGCTCGGGGGCGGGGACCACACGGCAAATAAGGCACTTCTTACAGAAATGAATCTGCTGAGGACAAAACTCACATGCGCTGCCCAACAGGCTACCTGGAGCCAGTGGGCCAGCGCTTTTCTGAGGCCTCCATAGAAAGGTTGTGGGGCGTGGGGACACGAGGCAGCAAGTAGGTCCTCTTCAGCCTTTGGGGAGGAAACGGGGGTAGAGTGAGAAGTTGGTAAAGCCTTCCTCACGGGCCAACACAGGCGGGAGAGGGATTCTATTTAGGCTCCAAGCCATCCGACAATGACCCATGTCCGCAGTCGTGCCCAAAGTGCCTCCTGACAGACGGGGCTGTGAGCTGGGAGGGCAGGAGCGGGAAGGACCACACAGTTGTCTGACTCTCAACACCCTCTCCAAGAAACAGCAGAGGCCTGTGAAGAACGGGAATGGACGTCCGATCACAGCCGAGGTCTTAGGCAGGGAGGGAGTCACACCCTGGCCTCCCTGCCCTCTCTCCAGGCCTGGGAAACCACCTGGGCAGGCTGAAGCCTGCGAAAGAAATCCAAACCAGTCCCCAGCCTCCAGCCAGTCACCTCAAATTACAAAGGCCTCCTGGGAGGGGATGCTCTGCCCCTACCTTATTCACCACTTAGCCAAAAGTCCAGGGGACTGAGGAAGTCCCTCAGGAAGGCCCAGGCGCACGCCCTGGGACAGCACCCCGGGCTTCAGGGCGCCCAGGTCCGAGGGGCTGCATGTGCAGAGGCTGGAGCACAGATGACTGTTTTGGTTTCTGTGAAATGTTGGTAAATTCTGACTTCAGACAAATGGAAAAGATTCTCTGGGCAACCACTTCGCTCTGGTGGCCCAGACACTCAGGGTTAGAGCAGACTAGAGGGAGCAGCAGCCACCCCCACTCCCACTCAGCCTGCCTCTGACCCAGGCCTGCCCCACCTGCAGCAGGGACACGTGCAGCTCCCAGCCTGGGTGGTAAGAGCTCTCCCATCACGGAGCTTCAAGGAGGGGGGCGCAGCACGATCCTCCATCCCACCAGCGTGGCCTCCCTGCTCTCTCCTGCCCCCAGCTGCCTGGGGGCCGCCTCCACCTCATGGGGCCACTCAGAGAGGTGGAGGGGCCGCGGCTGCTGAGGTAGACTGGCCTGTGCCCTCCTGCTCTGGCGGGTGGTGCGGAGCTGGCCTCCCCAACGTGGGGGTGTCTGACAGGACCCCCAGAGGGTGTGGTATGCTGGGAACAGAAGAGAGTGTTTAAGACGGAAAGGAGCCAAAGTGGCCAGAATAACACGAGCCAGCCCAGCGAGCTCACAGGATGAGGTGGGACTGAGGTGTTTAGCCCCTGGCAACATGGTTTGGGCCAACTGCCAAAGACCTGGCTCTGCTCTGAAAGAAATGTGCCAGGGACCAGTGGGGTGACAAAGCTCCCCACAATGACCCTCTTACCCCCTCAAATCGCTAGTGATGCCCAGCTGGTGAGATGCTAGCCTTGTCTCGGGTTTTTATGGCAGAGAAGGTCTGACTCTCATCACTGTGCCTTAGGAAATGGAGCCGGAGCTGCCGGGTCACGGGGGTGGTGGACTCACCTCGGAGGCACTGCACACAGCATGGAGCCTGCAGGGCACTTGGGGAACACGCACGCTGAGAACACCTCCACGCAGCTGGGAGGCTGCTGTGGGCGGGACGTGCCTGCTCTCAGCACCGCCCCAGCCCAATCACACGTGCATCTGCTGAAGGCCGACTCCACAGCTCAACGGGGCTCAGCTGCGATGCAGCCTCGAGCAGGAACGCACGGCCCGGGGACCTCCTGAGGGCGCCCGGCTGCTGGGGCAGGCGCAGGAGGCTGCTGGCTGAACACCCAGCCATCAGCAGCCACCAGGCCTTTACCAGGTTCTGCTTTGCAGGCCAGAGATGGTCAGAGAAGGACGGGAGAGACGCCTGTTTTCAAAAACACTGTCCACTTCCTAAGAGTAACCAGAAGCCACGGGGAGTTGCTCCTTCCCAGCCATCTGACAGAGATGAGGGCCCACAGGTGTTAGGAAACAGATCCCTCATTCTCTGGGAAATTAAAACTGATCTCTGATGCAAGTGATGCATAGAAGGGTTGTGGCATCGATGAGAAGACCCATCTCTCCCTTTTGGATGATAACCCAAGGTTTGGCTTCTACTGTGATGCCAGAGAGAGAACCAGCCCATCAAATGACACTGACATTCCTGCGCCATCAAGACCCGCTCCCGTCCCCGCAGAGCTCAGGAGTTCTTAGGCTGGCCCTCTGGGAGCCTCAGCCTTCTGTGGGAGCCCCACAGGCCCATCAGGACACGGGGGCCTTGCCTGGGGGGAGAGGGGACAGACTACGAGAGGGACAGGGCAGAAAGCTCGGCACAGCTGAGCAGCCTGTCCTGGTGCACACCACCGAAAGCGCTGCAGGTGTGCTCAACAAGCATCAGCAGACGGCAATGCCCATGCCGAAGAACACTCAACCAGAGAGGCCGGGGGAGAATGGCACAGGTGACCCTCCTGGGGCCCAGGGCCAGGGGGGCTTGGTGTGCCTGCGGGTAGAGAGAGGACGTCAGGGCTGCCCGGGTCTGGGGTTTAGACCAGCACAGGCCTGCTGGTCTCAAGGCTTTCAGATTTGGTTTTGAATGCTGGTGAACGGTTGAAAAAGCAGTGCAGCCGGGGCTGCTGAAGAAAGGCTGGGGTCAACCCCGCCGTCACTTTCCCGAAGAACCTGCTGCTCAGCCCACGTGCTCTGGCTCTGGAGTGGGAAGCCTTGTCCTGCAGCAGTGCTTCCCCGGCCAGGCGAGGCAGGCCGGTTTCCATCGCAGGACCCGCCACGGGCAAGCTGTCTCGGTCAGGGGACCCGACACAGTTCACACCATCCTCCTGGACCCAGCGGTCAGGTCCCTAAGCCAAACGCCTTGGCATTTACCAGGAGCAGCGGCACGGCGGGGCCTGGAGACGGTGCCCAGAGCTGCAGTCACACCTCGTCAGTCAATCAGCACCCAGGAGACTGCGATCCGAGAGGCCGTCTCCCTCTTCCTGCCCGTCCATACGGGGCCACTGGGGCTGCTGTGGCCCAGGCGGAGGCTCCTCGCACGAGGCGTCTGCACGTTGACAGGCCCCGGACCGACGCTGGGGTTGGACGGCCAGGACTAGGACCTTCGCTCCCTCTCATGGTAAAAATCAAGACACAGAAAAATTGCACAAGACGGTCAAAGAAGGAAAAGGAGAAAGCAGCAGCGGTGTAGGAGGAAGGCGGCCAGCAGAAAGCTAGCGAGAACCTGGGCGTCCAGAACACCCAACAGAGCGCAGAGCTGTGGCCAGGGTGTGGCCCGGGGAGAGGGAGAGGGATTTTTGGTTTTATTGAGAATGGTTTATGGAAGAGTAAGAGAAAGCCAAGAAGAAAGGAGGAACAGCCCCGTTTAAAGACAGGTTCCTGCTGTTTGATGGAGCGTCAGGAGCAGGAAGGGGAGGCAGTGATGGAGGCTGGGCCCCCAAAGAGCATTCCTGTGCTCAGCACTTTGGCCTTAAGGAGACTTGAGTTTCTTAGTCCGTGGGGAGGTCCCATTCTCGGCCTTCACCACTCCGTTTTCGTGGTAACCTAGGAAGTAGAGAGAGACAGACGGACATGGCGTTTCTGCTGGGACTGGCGGAGAGGAGGGCGGGCCCAGGCAGCCCGGCCCAGCTGCTGCCCCACGATGAGCTGTGAGGACCCAGCAGATGCCCCAGGCTCCTGCTCTCCCCAGGGTCTTGCGACTGGAGGCTCCGTTTGAGGTGGTGGGTCTCTGACACAGTCACCTAGGACCAGGGAGCCTGCGCCTGGCCCGAGGCTGGGCCAGGTCCTTGCTGGAATCACTGCAAGACTCCAGGGTCCTGTTTCTTTCTGGCCCCTGCAGGGCAGCTGCCCCCATCAGCAACTCCGGGGAAGGTGAGGACAGAGGGGAGGAGGCAGAGGGGCTATAGGGACAAGGCCTTACTCAGGTGCCTGACACTCCTCTGGCAGAAAAATTAGGGCAGAAGAGGAAGATCTTTTTATTGTTGTCAAAAGCATGTCCGTGTGCTTGCTCCAAGTCCAAGAGGCACATCTGGCTGCCGCCTCCAGCCCATCCCACCCAGCCAGGCCTGGCTCCCGGCACGCCCAGCGCACACATGTCCGTTCTAACACACGAGCCCTTGCCAAGCAGACCACACCTGGAGAAGGCGAGTGAGTCAGAACACATCCTGGTGCAGACGGGCCTCAGGCTGTTGGAAAGTGCAGAGCTGGCCGTGCCCCAGGCCCAGAGGGGGCGGCGTGTACTGAAGGGGCAGGGCCCCCGGAGAAGTGGGTGTCCCTCCCCTGCCCACCTTGTGCTGTGCCATCTCGAGTCATTCCCGAAGGCAGAGAGGAGCCAGCAGCCTGGGCGGCCATGACCAGAGCAGAGGGCAGGTGAGGACAGAGGAGCCAGCCGCACAGAGCAGGCGCAGAGATTGGCCGGCGCCCAGAAGCCACCCTGAGGACATGCTTCCTGCCAGAGTTCCCCACCCAGCACGCCCTGCCCCACCACTGCCAGAGGGCTCGCGCCGAGTCAGGGCCAGCCCCACCCACAGCCTGTCCCTGGCCCACACCCAGCCACGTGCCAGCCAGGCCGCAGCCGCAGCTGGAGCCCAGGAGCCCCAGGCCCAGGGAGGGAGTCCAGACGGAGGGCGGGCCGCAGGACCGGTCTGGGTAGAGCCCAGGGCCCTGACTCCTTCCTCCCCGCCCCAGACAGCTCGCTCGCCTGCCCAAGGCCCTGGCACGTACCAGATTCCCTCTTGATGAGCCTTGCTGGTAGCCGGGGGGCCGCGGAGGCCCTCCGCTTGGCGCTCTGCTCGTTCCAGTACTCCCGCCAGTGCCGCAGCTGGGAGTGGATGAAGCGCCACATGAGCCAGGCCTGGGCAGCACACACCAGCAGCAGCACGCAGAGCCTGCAGAGGGGCAGAGCGGGGCTCAGGGGCTGGGCCCACAGCCCAGGGCTGGGACTCCCGAGGTCTGGAACCCTGCCGATCCCGTGGCCCATCGATCGCCTCAGCCTGGCAGGCCTCCACCACCCGGAGGGCACAGGGCTCCTGCTTATCTCCGCTCTAGCACACTCTGGGGTGGTGATGGATGCACAGGGCTAGGGAGGCGGGGAAGGAGGCAGCAACAGACACACAGTCACACTGTCCCCACACCTGGTGGGACCCATGGCCTGTCCCTTCTGTACCCGCAGCACAGAACACAGCTCATTCAGCTCCATATAAACTGGAAGGATTCAAATGAATTAGGATACAGCAGAAATAATTCGAGAGTGGCTTCTTATCTAGCATGAAACTTAAAAGCTGTGCAGTCCTAGATCAAGCACACACCCTCCCGGGCCCAGGGTCTCCCGGAAACAGTGGCCTCCTGGCTGCCATGGGAGGCCATTGCCAACCTGCTGAGAACTCGGCTGTAAAGAGTCCGAGTAGCTGTCGTGATCCCCGCGGGGCTGGGTGAGAAACCTCCTGAGCTCCATGAAGGGGAAGGGACTCCCCTGTGGACTGAGGCCCTGACAGTCTTTGTGGGCCAGGAAGTGAGGGTGGCCTAATGTCCAGAGATTTCCATAAACGTCAACTCAGGGGTTTGCTGCCTCCTGACCCTCCGAGAAGTCGTGCCAAGTTCAGGAGGCTCCTGGCCGCTCTCATGGAGCCCTGATGTATCGTCGTGCCCTATGCCCAACTCACCTGCAAAGTAAGGTATTGAAGTTCCCTTTCTCGGGGTCAAAAGCTTGGTTTTCCATGCGAGCAAGTCCAAAGCCGATGGCCAGCACGGCGAGAGTGAGGATGAAGAGGCGGGTGACCCCGAATACAGCAGCCCAGGCGTTAAACCTGTGCGCAGAGGTGAGGAAGGGACAGCAGCCTTTAGGGCAGTGGTTCTCAACCTTCCTAATGCCGCGACCCTTTAATACAGTTCCTCATGTTGTGGTGACCCCCAACCATAAAATTATTTTCGTTGCTACTTCATAACTAATTTTGCTACTGTTATGAATCGTAATGTAAATATCTGATATGCAGGATGTATTTTCATTGTTACAAATTGAACATAATTAAAGCATAGTGATTAATCACAAAACAATATGTAATTATATATGTGTTTTCCGATGGTCTTAGGCGACCCCTGTGAAAGGGTCATGCGACCCCCAAAGGGATCACGACCCACAGGTTGAGAACCGCTGCTTTAGGGCCATGAGGGGCCCTTCACCCCCTGCTCCAGAAGGTACCCAAGCGGAAGAAGGTACAAGGGTGGCGGAGGGATGAAGTATCTAGAATAAGATGCTTCATGACGATAAAGCAGCTCAGGGTGCTGCCTGCAGCTCAGGGGGCAGTTGACACCCAGGGCAGGACCCTCCCGAGCCCCCTGACCCTCTGAGCAGGTTGGCCTCCCAGCCTCACCACTTACAGCTTCTCGTTGTTCTCATCGGCAAAGTAGAAGAGCCGGGCCATGTGGAAGAGGACCTCGGTGGAGTACTGCAGCAGCAGCAAGATCAGGCCCAGGCGGCTCAGGCTGGGGAGGGAGAGATGAGCCTTATAGTCCCCCCAAGATCCAGGGAGAGTGGAGGTGCGGCCGGCCCTGGCTCTGCTCCCCACTCCACCTTCCCTGGCTGGCCCACCTCATCCTGCAGGACTCAGCTCCGCTGTCACACCTGAAGAATTTTCCTAACACTGAACGCCCGGCCTTTCGCCTGTGCTGGGTGGGGCAGGCACCCCTACCCGCTCCCACAGTGACCCGGCTGAGGCTCTTCACAGGACTCGTCACCCTGCGCTCATCACCTGGCCAGGGACTACACACACAAAAGGTGCTCAGAACAAGATGCTGAGCTTTGCAAGGAGAACCAGGGGTTCCTACTGTCTAATTTCTCATTATCCGAGTCTCCACAGATAACAGGTTCACAAAGAAGCAAAACTCAACCTAATGCAGAAACCTATGCTAGTGAACTGAACTCTTAAAATGCAGCACCACTGTCCAGCTGGTGTGGCTCAGTGGGTGAGCGCCGACCTGTGAACCAGTCACAGTTCCATTCCCGGTCAGGGCGCATGCCCAGGTTGCGGCCTTGATCCCCAGTGTGGGGCATGCAGGAAGCAGCCAATCATGATTCTCTTTCACCATTGATGTTTCTCGCTCTCTCCCTCTCCCTTCCTCTCTCTCTAAAAATCAATAAAAACGTATTTTAAAAAAACCAACAGCACCACTGAGACACCCCTCTCTGCTGGATTCCAGGCATGACGTTGCCACCGACTTCCTTGGGCAGTTTGCTGCAGATGGTCAGCTGTCGTTCAAATGCAAGTGAAAGCTCAGCTCCTGCTGAACAGCAGGAAGCCATGAGATAACGTGGGAGCCCTCCCACAGGCGGCCATAAATAAGGATCCGGCCAATTCCACCCAACGAGACCAAAGTACAAAATCATCACGAAGGTCACTGGATCCTGAGGATGGTCAAGAGAATGACGTGAAAACGCCCCAGTGTTTTCATGTGGCTGGAAAGTCCAACACGATCCTGCCCGTGACCTCGGCTCAAACCTCACTTTCTGCACTGCAGCCACACTGGGCTTCACGCTCCCTCCCGCTGAGGGCTGTGCACCTGCTGTCCCCTCCGCCTGCACAGCTCTCCCCAGACCTCCACGTACCTGGCTCTGTCGCGCCTGCCTCAACCTGAGCCCCCTGCTCGGAGGCTCTCCCTCCCCACACCCACGGTGCCCGGAGCACACGGGGCCGTTACATGGCGCTGCTTTATTTCCTCTAGCGCACGCACCATCATGGGAAACCCTGTGGTTATTTCCTTGTTGATGGTCTGACTCCCGCTAGAACGGACGCCCCAGGGGAGCAGGGGCTGTCTCCTTCATCCGATGCAACTCAGCTCCTGAGGCAGCGCCGCCCACAGGAGGTCCGTGTTGAGTGAGTGAAGGCCTGCAAAAGCCAAGCTCTTTACCAAAACGAGACCCCACACCATCCAGTATCTCAAAGGTCTGTCTCCCTTGGGAAACCCTGCAGCCGAGGGCCACTCCTTTCCCTGGATTCACTTCGGAAAACTAGAACAAGGGCGGAGGGGGAAGGAGCTCACGTTCCCGAAATGAGCAGAGAGGTGGCTGCACCTTGAACTGGTGCCGGCTTCCCTGGGAACGGGGTGGGGGCGATTTTGAGGGATCTGCTGCTCCCTGTCCTCTCCGTCCGATTCTCATTCCAAAACAAGCATTCACAGGACTCGGTGCAAACAGGGTCCGACACCTGCCCTTGTCCTTCCCCGGGACGCGTCAGATGTGGGGGGGGGGAAACGGATCTTGGTGCACCTCCCATCTCTGGGAGGAAGAAGGGACCCGCTAGCAGCAGGAGGCGCTCCTAGGGGTCCTGCCTGTCCCTGCTCACCCCGCCCTCCTCACACACTGCCGGGGTGACGGCACAGACTGGCTTCCTCAGACCCACTCTGCCCGTGACACAGGAGCATCCCACACAAGAGCAGAGCCGGGCCTGCCACACGGCCTCGCCCCTCATGACCCATCCAGGAATCCTCACTGCCCGAGGCCCCCGAGACAGGACAGAGCTGAGAGCCGCCTTCCTCTGACTGCTCCCCCGAGTTCACCCTTCTCAGAGGACGCACGGAGGGCCCAGCAGATGCCGGGCCCCAGGACCCCCAGGTCGCTTAGCAGGAAGTTCGCAGAATGCCGGCCTAGCGAAGCCCAGGCTGCTCCCTGGCCTGCGTGGACTACGCTCAAGAAAAACCCAAGTTAGCAACGGCATATCCAGTCCCTCAATACGAATCTTCTCATGAGAGACTCCACACCAAACACTGCAGCAACTCTCTCGGCCTCTGAACAACCAGCAGCGGCCACTCTACATTGTGACAAATCAAAGGGAAGGGGTTTCTGCGCTGTGAGCTCTGGCAGCTTCTGCCACTGGACGCGCGAGGCAGGGCCCCGCCTCAGCTGCCTCCCACCTGCAGAGCCACTGATCAGGTGCCCATGTCCCTGGGAAGCCCTGCCCGGCTGTCCTGGGTTGGGGCGGGGCGGCCACTCTCTGGGTTCCGGTGGCAGACGACACATGTCACAGTGCCTCTCCTCCGAGACCGAGGATGCGCCACTGAAGACAGAGGAGCCTCCTGCCATCTATCTTTGTATTCCCAGGCCTTAGCCCAGGGCTCAGCACACAGAAGGCGTCTAATAAATGCCTGCTCATTGAATCAGTGTGTGGAGAGGCGTGCGAACATGAGGGCATGCGGGGCAAGGAGATGTGGCGGCCGGGTCTCACTCACTTGAGGAGGTACGCGCCGGCTATGTGGAGCAGGTACAGGCAGATATACTGGAGCTGGCGGGGAATTTCCTCCTGCAAACAAGACAGGCGGACAGTGAGTGTGCTGGCCCTCCAACCGCAGAGGCAGGAATACAGAGGGGAGGGGAGAGGGCGGGCCCCAGGGCTGGGCTGCTTTAACACCAGCAGCTGCAAAGTCTGAGGGCCAGGCAGAGCTTCAGGTTCACAGTCAGAGGGCAGGGCTGGGTTGAGAGAGAAGGGACAGGGACTAAGGAACAGGGTTTTTGGAAATGATTCAGAGGGATGCTATGTAAAAAGAAAGGAAAAAAAAGACTGTGGGAAAGGCATAAACCGCTCCAGCCGCCATCCAGAGATGACAGTTAGATCCCCCCTACCCCCCCCCCACCCCCGCCAGCCACACATGTAAGCGTGGGAGGCAGGCATGAGACGTGCAGGGGGCCTCCTCTCAGGGAGGTCTGTCTTCCTGGGAACTTCAACAAGTGCTGACTCAGCATTTTACTCAACCCACCAACACTTCCATCACCACCCAGCTCCGGCTTCTACAGGAAGGGGCTGGGATGGCTGGGTACAGCAGGGGGGAGGGGAGGCCACATGGCTTCAAGGGGGGGGGAGTGAGGACTCACCTTCCGTACCTTCTGGAAGTACAGCTCAGGAAGTGCGTGCAGCCAGTAGGCCAGCTGGCACAGGTAGAAAAACTTCACCTGGAAGCTGGAGACAAGGGAACGAGTCACAGGGAGGGATGGAGGAAAACGTCCCTGTGGCGCCCACCAAGCACAGGAGGGAAGGGCAAGGGCCAGGAGCGAGGGAGGGAAGGGGGTCAGCGAGCACCGGGCTCCTGGGCCTGGGGACCCGGCTCCACAGACAGGACCACTTAGAGGACCCAGAAAGTCCACAGAAAGAAGCAAAAACAAGGCTTGGCCACCCTAGCTGGTTTGGCTCAGTAGATAGAGCGTTGGCCTACAGACTGAAAGGTCCCAGGTTCGATTCCCGTCAAGGGCACATGCCAGGGTTGTGGGCTCTATCCCTAGTAGGGGGCGTGCAGGAGGCAGTTGATCAATGATTCTCTTTTAGCATTGATGTTTCTCTCTCTCTCTCTCTCTCTCTCTTCGCCTCTGAAATCAATAAAAACATATTTTTAAAAAAACAAAACATGCCCTGGCTGCTGGCTCAGCTGGTTGGAGCGTCGTCCAGCACACCAAAAGGCTGTGGGTTCGATTCCCAGGCAGGGCACATATTGGAGGCAACTGATCAATGTCTCTCTCTCCCCCTTCCTCTCTCTCTCTAAAATGAATAAACATATCTTCAAGTGAGAATCTTTTTAAAAATTAAGAAACAAAAATGATGAAAAGGTTGCAGAGGAGGAGGGTCTTAGTCCGGAGAAGGGGAGGAGGAGGAGAGAGCGGACGCTAGAGAACTCCGTGAAGCAGAGGGCAGGGATATACTTAAGGATGAAAGCACCTCAGTAGCTAAGGGCCTGACTCGGTGTTATTTTATGGGCCTAGGACAGCAAGGCATGGCCTCCCAGGGACTGCGCCCACTGTTGCCCTCCTGCATCTGATCGGAGCAGGGAGGAGGGCATAGCCATGGCCAGCCGGAAGGAAGGTGTGCTTGGGTGTGAGGGGGTCAAAGCCAGAGCCTGATGGAGCTGCCCTGCATCTGTGCCTCACGCGGTTTATGAGCCTGCTGTACATGGAACTCTGTGTCCCCTCAGAATTCATGTGGACACCCTAGTCCCCAGTGTGATGGCATTAGGAGGCGGGGCCTTCAGAAGAGGACTTGGTGATGGCGGCAGAGCCCTGTGAGCGGCATTAATGTCCCTGTGAAGGAGGCCCCAGAGCACCCTCTCCACCTGGCCTTGTGGGGACCAGGAGAGAAATGCTGTCTACGAACAGGAAGTGGCCCTCACCAGACCCTGGGCCTGCGGGCACCCAGACCTTGGACTTCCAGCAAGACCGTTGAGAAGGACATTTCTGTGGTCCATCCCCCCGTCCACCCCCAGCCCATGGTGTTCTGTCCAGCAGCCGAGCTGAGACTCCTCTGTGACGGGGCCAGTGCAGGCGACACTTCACTGTGGGAGTCTCCAGGCCAGCAGACTGGGAGGAAGACGCACCCAGACCGGCGGCCCTCCACCAGACTGCGCCCTAACAGGCTCGGGGTGACGGGTCCTCCTTCCAGCTGGCTCCGAGCTGTTCTGGACACATTCTGGGAGGACGGAGCCAGAGGACCGGCTGGTTCCTCCCCGGAGACCAGTCATGAGAATACTCACGGGAGGTACACGTGTGGGTAGTCTTCCCAGAGGCTCCTCGGGTTTGTTAAATATCCTTCCTATGGTAGGCGAGAAGAGACGGAATTTAGAGGTAAAGGTAAGACCCACTGGGGCCCTGGGCAGACCCAGGGGTCAGGGACGCATCGAACACCCAGCTGCCAGAGAGAGGAAAGAACAGGAACCGTGAAATGAAGGGCCTTCCCGTGGGGTCCCGCTGGCACAGAGCAGGAGGAGCTCCGTGGGGCAGAGGCCTGCCCTGCAGGCGGCCTGACTCACTAGCTGCATTGGCCTCTGGGCAGGTCGGACCCTGAGCTTTAGCTGCCTCAGCTGTAAAATGAGGATAAAAATACTGACCCTCCCAGAGTTACTGTTAGAAATCAATGGCCGGCGTATGATCACGTGGCAGTGCCTACTGCTGTTCCTGGCATGTGGCACTCAGGAAATGCTTGCGGAATGAACAGCGGCGGGGTGAGGTTGGGGCCAAGGTGTTCGTGTCCAGGTGGGAACAGAAGATGGCGCCTGGGAGGAGCCTGAGACCCGACACTAGGGTGTAAACTAGGACCGGAAAGGACTGTAGCCTCAGAGAGAGAGGAGACCAGAGACTGACACCAACACAGAGGAGGAGACCACGTCTGCTCACCTCGGCGGGAGGCTGAAAACAGAAATATTACCCCTTGACAATGCATAACCTGAGGTTTGCTTTTGCTTCCATAGGGGTTTGGCGTTCAAATCTATACCACCTGTGTGGTCCGGAAACCCCCTGGCTAAGGAAGCATTGTGGGCCAGAGATACCGTCGGGACATCCTCTCATCCACGGACGTGCAGGACTCTCACACAAAAACCCTGGCTAACGACGCGCTTATAATCCCAGGTTACAAAGCACAGGAGGAATCAATCCACCACGAGCAGGTTGGCTGGCCCTGCACGCGGAGGGCAGAGGGGCTGTTAGCATGACTTCCTCTCGGAAGCAGGGAAACGGAGGGCCAGGCAGGAAGGATCTCCTGAAACAAGACGCTTGCTCAGCAGCACATGGAAAACCTGAGCTGGGCCACCAACCTCCTGGTCGGAAAGCCTCAGGCCCAGCTGCTTCAGGAAGTCGGAGCATAAATGGAGCTGGAGGCTTTGAGGAGGGGCTGAGAGCCTCAGGTGCTCCCCCTGGGGCGGAGGGCAGGGGCCAGCAGTGCTCTGGAGGAGGAGGAGGAGGCAGCGTGCTGCAGCGAGAAGCACTCGAGGTTACTGTCTATGGCAGGAGTGGGGAACATCCAGCCTGCGGGCCATATAAGGACCAAGAAATCATGTGGTCGGGCCCTGCCAAGGCAACCGTAGGCCTTGTGTGTGCCGCACAACAACTTGAAATTGAATACATCTGGGAGCTTTTTTCATAGCAACAAGAATTTATATTAAGTGAATTACATTAAGTGAATGATGTTATAAATATCCAAATGGCCCTTGACAGAAAAAAGGTTCCCCACCCCTGGTCTACTGGATCCTTAGTTTATGCCCAAGTGAGGGCCGATCCACCCACCTCCGTGGCGCTAAATGCCCGGGAGTATTCCTCAGCCCCAGCCCCACAACCTGGGGCCTCAACAGCACAGGGACCTAACTGGCAAGTCCGATCAGGTGCACGCACCAGTGTAGCCATGGCAACGCAGATGTGAAGGAAAGGGTCTCACCCCAAACCCTCAGGGTTTCATTCTTAGCCTCTTCTCATGGCCACGTCCTTTCCTCCTCAGTCACACAGACTGGGGCACGGAGGTGGGAGGTCCTGGGCATTTGGGGGTGGCAGGAACGCCTTCCGACACCCACACGGCTGCTATCCCCCTGCTGCTCACTCGCCTGCCTTCACCAGAACGTCGGGCCCACTCTCTCTACCTCAGTCCACGGAAATCACGGAGGCGAGAAGGTTCTTCTCTAGAGGAAGCAGCCAAGGATTTAAGGAGGGAAATGAGGTGGGAGAGGAGTGTCTGCCCCAAAAAGACTGGCCAAGAGAGACAGCACTGGGAGAAATGAAAGCCCCGCTGGTCATGTGGTTTTAGACAGGAACCCTCCTCGGCTTGGCCCCCTCACTTAGGAGACAAGGAGTCAGCACTTTGAAGCCAACAAGCAAAGAGAAATGCTGCCTTGCTTGCAAACAGCCAGTCCCTGGGGCCTGTAGGAGGGGCCGGGGCAGGAGAGCAGGAGGAGCCCGGACCAATGACTCACCACCTTGGGAACAGCCTTTTCCAGACCTCCGGCCAGGCAGCTGCCTGCAGGGGCGGGTGGGGGGGTGGGGGGGTGGGGCTGGGGCTGGGCTGGGGCACCATCAGAGCTCAGGCATCCAAGTACAGAGAGCCCTGGGGCCCAGTGTGGCAGAGGAAGCACCTGCCACCCACCCCGAGCCCCGCTCTCCACAGGCGAGGCAGAGGGTCTGGGGAGCTTCTGCAATCTTTCGTCCTCTTTCGTTCGGCCTGTGAGCTGAGGGAGCCTGAGCAAGCGGGGACAATCGCTCCCTTTCCCGCAGCCTCCTTTTCGGTGTGTGAACAAAAAGAACCACAGAAACAGCGGGATCCAGTGTAACACAGCCAGCTCCCTAGACGCAGACATGCCTTGTAACATCTGTCCTCGGGAACAACCGCACAGGAAAGCGCCACTCTCAGCGAATGCCAGCTCTGACCCAAGCCCAGCACTAAAGGTCGTCCCTCTCTCAGGTTCGCACTGAGCGCTGGACTTGAGGTTTACAAGGTGAAGTGAGGCATCCCGGAAGGCAGGCAGGGAGGCCAAATGCCCCCTCCCCCCGGCCCCCCCAGTTTCCTCAGGAGAGTGAGTGAGTGAGTGTGTGTGTGTGTGTGTGTGTGTGTTTTTTGCCCTGACCAATGAAGAGGAGTTCAAAGGCAAGTTAAAAGTAGGAGGTGAGATTCTTATAAAGTAGTTGGTTGGTCCAGCCACGCTCCCATCACTCTGCCTGTATAAATGCAGAAAGAAATGTCTAAGTCAAACACCAAAATAAAACTGGTTCTTTCTGGAGGGAGGGATTTGGGGGTAAATTTTTGCTTTCATTTTTCATACTTTTATGTATTGCATACTTTAAGAAAAAGAATCGTCTATGATGTTTATAAAAATAATCCATTTAAAAACTGTTGGGAAAAAAATAAAAGCCATTGAAGTTTGGAGCAAAAAGATGCATTTTGTACTTCATTCATTCTCATAACCAAGAGTTAGGGAGCAGCTCTAGGGGGAGAGACAGACAGCAGAGAATACACACATGAACAAGAAAACACCCTGGCAACGGGCACAGTGCAGAAAATACAAATGGGGGGTCTCTGAGGAGGTGCCATTAGGTGGAGACTTGAGAGCAGAAAGGAGCCAGCAGGGGGTGGCAGGGGACGGAGGAGCCAGGGAAGAGTCACTGGGGCCTCTCACCAGTGAGATGAGATGGGAAGGCCGGCAGGGCCCAGAGCACAGGAGTTGGGAAGAAAACGGTATCACTGCAAGTAGGACGGGACTTTTAAGCAGAAAAATGTATGATGTGATTTGCATTCTGAAAAGATCTGTCTGGCCGAGCAGAAAGGGGTGGGAGAGTACAGGCGTGGAAACAGCCTCCTTCTAGAAGGAGGACGTGCAATGATCCAGGCAAGAGATGATGGTGGCTTGGACTACAGGTGGGTTCCCCAACCTTGGCACTGACATCTGGGACTGGGTCATTCTTCCTTGTGGGGCCTGTGCTGTGCGCGGTAGGACGTTCAGCAGCATCCCTGGCCTGTACCCACGAGATGCCACGAGCATGTTGCCAACCGTGCCCTGGGCAGAGTCTCCGCTGAAGAGAACGCTGGACAGGGAGGTGTGTGTGCAGAGTCTCCCCTGAAAGAGACCGCTGGACAGGGAGGGTGTATGTGTGCGTGCATGTGCGCAGGTGGAGGGCAGCTGACAGAACCTCAGTGTGCTCTGGGGGTGGGGTGGGGTGGGGACCTGCTGATGAACTCCCTGTGGAGGATGAAAGAAAGAGAAGAATCCAGAAAGAGTGTGTCGGTCGTAACATAAAAATATGATTTTTAAATGAAACTAGCTGTGTTCACTCCTTTTACAAAACTGCCCTCTCTTCTTCCTCAGCCACTCTCATTCCAGCGGGAACTGTCCTGTGAGAAAGGCAGGGTAGGTAGGGCCAGCAGCTACGCGGTGTTAGGAGGTGGAGTCACTGGAGTCCAGGGTCCCCCAGGTCTCCATTTCCTGTCGAACATGTTGAGTGGGGAACCGGCTGTCACCGTAATAAAAGTCTGTTATGAGCTTTCCCCCTCAAAAGTGCTGTATTCTCCCAGACTAATTAGCATCATCATTTTCAAGCCCTTGAAGGCAGAGAGAAGCTGAGACAGAGCAGTCGCATTTCACACCCTGGAAGGGTGCTAAGTGACTTGGCTCTGGGCCTCCAATCTGGCCTCAATGTGTCACAGCTGTGCTGTGCGGAGTCGGGGGAGGCAGAAAGGGTAAGAGTGATTCACTTGGAGATGAGGCAATGCTGCTGCTAAAAGACCAGTTACACGTGGTCCCCGAGCTGTTCTGCCTCCAAGCAGCTCAGGGTCTCCCGAGGCAGGCATGAGCCAAACGCCAGGGGCGGGAGGTCTGCAATCAGAAGCACCTAGACTTCCGGGGCCAGGATGTGTGCCGCACAACAGCAGGGGGCGCTGCTCACATGGCTGCCTGGAAGTCCGCCCCTGGACAGAGCACAGGACAGCCCTGCTCAGGAGGATGGGAGTCTCAGGTCCGCATTTCACATTCCCCGTGTTCTGTTCAGGAGAACCGTTCTGTGATGGAATGACAATGGAAATGAAAGCAATGCACAGAAGACATGTCCACTTCATAGAGAAGATGACGTGAGCGTTCCTCTCTGGAGCAGAGAGCTCCTCGGGGTGTGAGTGCTCATCACTGTCCGTGCAGGAAGAAGAGGAAGCAGGACACAGCAAAGGAAATGTCTAAACGCCATGGGGCTGCTGGGTTTCTCACGGGACAATTTCAGCCCCTGAGAAATGGGCCAGGTTGCAGGCAGGTGGTGCTCCAGGCTGGGAAGTGTGTGTGTGTGTGGGGGGGAGATGCTAATTAAACACCTCCTAGCAGGACAGCCTGGGTCTCGTTACAGTGAACCCCAAAGGACTGTCCACATTTCTTCTGTTGGGAAGGGAATGTGCTGCATCAAAGGTTGCTTGAAATAAGAGTCCTCTGGTCAGAAGGGGAGGTGGGTAACTGGTCCGCCAGGCACCTGTGGGAATGGCACTGACCCTCACAGGACGTGACGTGTGGACAGGGGGCTGCTGCACTTGCTTGCAGGAGGCCAATGCAGTAAAACGGAAAGCATGCTCGACTTAGAACCAGACCCAGAGTCCCAACCCCATCCTGGATACTCCGGAAGCACGTGACCGTGGCACACTTTGGAACCTGAGCTTGGGTTTCTGCAATCCTTACCATGGGCGCCCGCCCGAATGAACATAAGTTTGTCTTGTGGGACAGTTTTTGCAGGGCGCCCTGTAACATGACACAGGGCCATCCAGATAAACAGTACATTACTGTAACCTCACAGCAACTACAACAAGTGTTCACTTTGGACAAGAGGACTCTCCAGCTGTAAAAATGGCATTTGTATCACTTTGCCCCTCTCACAGGACCGTGAGGATGGAAAAATGGCTTCAGTTCTAGGAATGGCCCCACGTTTTCCATGCAGCTCCTTACTCTTTTCCTTCCCCGAGGACCACTCACCGTCACCACCACCGTCACCACCACGTACAAGCACCAGATCACCGAGCTGAGATGAAAGACCACCAGCTGTCCAGATTCGTTGAACTTGCTGTGTTTGACCTTGGAGAGATGAAGCCTTTTGCTGATTTTCTAAAGAACAGAGAGAATTCCACATATTAATATACAAGTGTATTGGTAGTGAGCAGGTTTCAAATTCCTGCTCCTTCCCACGAAAAAAAGGTTAAAGTTGGAAGCCAGCCATAATCCAAGTCGTTCAGTGTAGGCCTACTGTGTGCACAGAGTGCTATGTGAAGTGAGCATTTAGAGGAAGCAGCGAGATTAGTGTCCGCAGCCCAGATGTAAAGAAAACAACCCAACCAGACTGTGTAGGACAGGCCACAGGGACGCTGTCCTGTCTTACTTCAGGCAGTTCTCTCCGCTTGTGACAATAAACATTGCTGTTTCGTGTGCTGGCTAAAGAAGCCTGTGAGAGGGACTGAGTGTGTGAGAGACGGCCAGTCAACAGGACCAACCGGGGCATGAAATTGGGGGTGAAGAGGTTCAGAGCTCCTCCCGGGTGACTCCTGCGACCCAGGCATCTCCCCAGTTTCTGGTTTCGGAATCTAGACGCATCACTTACGTCTAAAATGTACTCCTGTACCACAGCGTGCAAGATGATGGTGATGAAGATGTAGAACAAGATGGTGACCAGGTCCTTGGGCCCGTAGTGGTAGTGCACGGTCTCGCTGTCTGCGGAGGTAAAAAGAGCCCCGTCAGCATCCCTGGGTGAGGAAGCAAGCGCTCTGGGACCCAAAACTGGAAGGAGATCTGGATGTGCCATCAGTGCTTTCCTTCTGAAGAAAGAGCTTCTTCCCCAGAATCCTGCCTCTGGACTTGACCCCTGGAAAGTGCCCAGGGGGAGGGCTCAGGGGAACAAACACACGTCAACGTATGATGGCTCCACCTCCTGAGTCTGGGCAGGAGAGCACAGGGCTCACAAGCCAGGGGTTGGAGACAGCCCGTCTCGATCACTCCCTGGCTGTGTGTCTGTGGACAAGTGGCCACCCTCTCTGAGCTGCAGTGTCTTCCCCCGTGAACAGGACTGTAGTTATACTTCATCAAGGAGGCACAGCACAGGGGTTCAGAGTGTGGACTCAGAAGCCCGAGTTGGTATCACAGCTGCCATTTACTTCCTATGTGACTCTGGGGCACCTCTAACGTGTGGCCTTTCTGTGCCTCAGTTTCCTCATCTGTGAAATGAAGGTAACAGCAGTTTCTGTATCGTGAGGTTATTGTGAGAATTAGATGATGTAGTCAATGCAAAATGCTTAGAATAGTACCTGCTACATATGTATTTGCTACTATTTGTGTTGTCGATGTTGGGAGAAGCACACTATTGTGAGAATAAAATGAGATAATTTGTAGGCAAGATGGTTATCACAATGCCTGTGAGCATGCAATAAATGGTTTATGAAAATATTTAATAGTAATCAATGATAATCCCAGATATATGGAGTCTTCTGAAGCTCAGCTA
This sequence comes from Myotis lucifugus, assembly GCF_000147115.1. Lineage (NCBI taxonomy): Eukaryota > Metazoa > Chordata > Mammalia > Chiroptera > Vespertilionidae > Myotis > Myotis lucifugus. The sequence continues at coordinate 3,146,203 of NW_005871159.1, forward strand.
GTACAGTCTCTTTCTTCGTGGACAGAGGACTTACACCCACGTCTGAGGAGCGGGCGCAGGGCTGCCAGAGTTTGTGAACTTGAGCCTGGATGGCTGCTGCTCGGTAACTGCCCTCCCACCAGCAGAAAACACTGGCCGCCCTTCCAGCTGTGCTGCATTCTCGCTGAGTCACATGCATGAGTCATCGCTCTGCTGGGATGCAGTCACCAGCAGGAAGGTGAGTTTTGGGGTGGCCTCAGACAAAGCAGAGCCCGTTAGGTCACGGAGAGTCGACCCAGCCTCCGACACCCTGGGCTGGGGGACTGTGACAGCGGGCGGGGGTGGGGTGATGGCAAGGACAGGGAGCACATGAACTCTGAAACCAGGCACACTTTCCTTTTTCCTCTCCCTGCTCCTTTCCACAGAGACCTACTCTGTGAGAGGCACTGGGCTAGCTGTTAAAATAGGGATAGAAGACTCTGTCCGGGCCGCGGGATGCACAGACCCGCAAGGAGACTGAAATAAATGTCCCCCTCCCTACGGACGGGCACGCGGTACCAAGAGGTAAACACAGAAACACAGGGAGAGGAGAAGCAAGATGGCGGCGATATAGGCAGACGCGTCCCAGGTCTTGTCCCGGAGCAAACGGAGTAAGCAGCTGAAACTAATAACACCCACCCTGAATTGGCAAAATTACTCAGCTGGTGAGACGATTTGCAGCCGGGAAGGGCAGAGCTCCCCTGGAAAGGTAAAAAACCAGGGATCTGGGCAGGAAAGTTTGCCAGACCTCTGAGCCCAGAGGGTCGGAGGGAGACCGCGTGGCAGACAGCCGCGTCTCTTGGGACAGACACAGCCCCTGACTGGGGAAAGGAGTTCCACGGGTTTGCTGGTACGGGGAGATTTGAGATATGGATTCTGTGATTACGGAGAACTGAGCCTAAAGGGGGCACCCTGAGGAACTGACCAGATCATGCAGTTCCAGTAAGAGAGGAGCGTTTTCCAGATCATGCAGTGCTGGTAAGAGAGGAGCGTTTCCCAGACTGGTAAGAGAGGAGCGTTTCCGTGGCCGGCGTTTGTTTGTTTGTTTGTTTTCACTGAACCCTGCTCATAGGACAGTTCGGATACAGACACTCACCTTTGCTGAAGAGAGGGAGAAGGTGTGGATGAGTGGAATCTGGGGAGAGGCTGAGGAGAGAGGGGGGGCTGGGGGGAGGTGGCAGCGAATTGAGTGCTGAGACACCCCTGGGCCCAGGACTGGGGCAGCCATTCTCTCCGGAGGGTGGAATTCTTCCCCCCAGCCCCCAGGCAAAGAGCACAGCCACACCCAGATTCCACCCTGTACAAGATAAAGGATTAAAATAAGCTGATTAGTCCCTGGGAGTTACCAGGGTCTGGCCTATAGAGGGACTTTCAGTCCCACCAACAACACAGAGCAGGATAACGATTAAAAAACCAGCTCTGGGCAGTTGACCTCCCCAAACCAGTTTTAAGTGCAATAGAGAAAATCAACCCTTGCTGCTGGATAGAGAAGCCGTATAGCCTCAGAGGCCAACCCAAAAACACTGCCACCCAGAGGCTGAGCCACAAACTGACTCTTAGGTGAACACAAATTAAGGCAGTCTGGATCACAAATACGGCCTGCTTTAAAATCAGGACTGTGATTTACAACACGGAGGAACAGTGTATCACAGGGAAATTCAACACTCTCCTGAATACCTGGCAGGATTAAGGCGAGCCAGGCTGAAGAGTAGAAGAACCGAAAGACCTTCACTACTGCAAATTTTTTCTTTTTTTTCTTTTTTCGCCTTTTTACTAAGAAACCAATTTTTTTCTTTTTCTTCTTTTTCCATCACCTGATTTTACCCTTCTAATTACTACATTTTTATTTTTAACCAGTATTATTACTGTTACCATTTTTTAAAGTGCCATTTTATTTTCTCTTTATTTTATTTTGGGATTAGTGTTCTCCATTCTATTTTCATCATTCCTTTAGCATCAATTTTCCATACCTCAATTTCACCTCTTTGCTAAAACCCTCTTCCTCACTTTTCCCCTTTTGGTGTCCTGTTTCTCTTACCCTATTCCTGCTTTAGATTTTCCCTATTCTGTCTTTTTACCCCCTGTCTAATTTCACCCTACTTATATATCCTATTTCCAATCCACTGCTCTAAATCCTTATACACCTATCCCTTATCCTTCTTCACTATCCAAACATTTTTTTTCTCTTATCTTTCTATTGTTTTCTTGCTGTTTGCTTGATTGTTGAATATATTGGGTTTTTTTTGTTTGTGTTTTTTGTGTTTTTTTGCTTGTTTTGTTTTGTGTTTTTTTTTTCTTTTTTAGGACTGGTTGTGAGGTTGTTTTGCTTTTTCTTTTTATTTTTTTCTGCTGGTTTTTCCCCTCCCTCCCCTCCCCCACCCCCCGGCTATTTTTGTGCTTCTGTTTTCCCTTGCCTCTCTTTTTTTGTTTGTTTACATTTTTTAATTAAATCTTTATTGTTCAGATTATCACATTTGTTCCTCTTTTTTCCCCCCATAACTCCCCTCCTCTCAGTTCCCGCCCCACCCTCGGCCCTCACTCCGCACCCACTGTCCTCATCCATAGGTGCACGATTTTTGTCCAGTCTCTTCCCACATCTCCCACACCCCCTTCCCCCGCCCCGGCAAGAATAGTAGGTCCATCCCCGTTCTATGTCCCTGGAGTCGATTAGAATCAGCAAATCAATCCTGTACTCCGAAGATTAATTCACTTGAT
>NW_005871159.1:3157709-3158760 GCF_000147115.1 Myotis lucifugus
TTAGAGGGAGGATGGCCATTCCCAAGCCAAGGAGAAAGGCCTGGAACAATTCCTCCCGCACAGCTCTCAAAGGAACCAACCCTGCCGACACCTTGATTTTGGACTTCCAGCCTTCATAAACATGGGACAGTAGATTTCTGTAGCTGAAGCCCCTTGGTCTGTCGTGGCAGCCCCAGCAAACTCATACACACATAGCCAATCCCCCATTCCGCCCCTTTCAGGCTGTTCAGAGAATTAAAGATATAGAGCCGAGGAATCTTCAAAGTTACCATTTTAACCCCATATTGCATGAACGAAATGTATTTCCTCCAGTTTTACAGGAAGACAAGTATATTTTTATGATGCAAAAAGATAGCAAAAGTAAGAGAAGCATTAAAAAGAATTTAGAAATAAAAGTGTCTGGCTTCTGAATTGTTTTCTTGAAGTAGCATTCCTTTGTAAAAGGTTTTAAACCTCCCTTTGGCATTCAGGGGAAAAAAAATTACAACTCCTAGGAGCCAGGCACACACTCAGCCTCCACTGCAGTTCATACACCTGAGGCTTCTACACAGTCGGCCTGGGCAGACCATGCCTACAGCTGGGGAAGGTGTGAACTTTGTTTTTTAATTCAAGAAAGTCATAAAGAAAAAATAATTCCTGAAGATCACATACCAAACAAGTCTAAAATATGTATGTTTTTTTAAACTTGGATAAAAGTAATATAAACAGCCCATGGCTAAATTAAGGACAGAAATTATTTCAGAAAGAACAACTGAGTAAGAAAAATTGTCCTACCTAGATAGAAGGAAAGGGATGACCAGGGGGCACGGGAATGGGAAGAAGTAAGAATGTGGGTGGGGTCCAGGTCAGAGGCCGTGTGAGGGAAGGGAAGGAGCAGAGGCAACCGAGGCTGCAGGTCAAAGATGTCGCCACCGGGCTTCTGGTCCTGCCCCAGCACTTGGGTCTGGTTAACAATGAGCCACAATAACTCAGTGGTTCTCCCTCCTCAAACCTCTGGAAGGTCCACGCTGAACGGGATAAACTCTCTGGGCTGTACAGGGAATTGGACAGA
>NW_005871159.1:3159067-3163063 GCF_000147115.1 Myotis lucifugus
CAACGTGTGCTGTCTTGCTTGATCCTCAGAACCATCTCATAAGATAAGCAAGGTAAGCAAATGAAGAAACAGGATCCAGAGAGTTAAGGAACATGGGCCATTTCTCAGGTCTCCCACTGTCCAAATGCCATCTTGGGGTCAAACTGACCCCCTCATGCCCTCCCCAGGCCCTGAATACTTACTGGTAAGAAGCCGCCCCTTTGATCTCTGTCTCCTACAATCCTAACAAGCAGCATCCCATGCAAACACCCCAAAGCTGTGCTCTGATTCATACACGTTCTCTCTCTGCTTCCCCTTATGTGCGGTCTTCCTTCTGATCGGAGCAGGAAAGTAAATTGGTTTGACCCCGTCGGCTTTCTTTCCACAGAGCTATGGAGGCTGGGACTCTGTGTTCTTCTTGGAGGCTACACACAAACTGATGGCTTTGATTCTTTTCTTTTTCCATTTTTGGTTGCTCACGAATTCTTATAAAAATCCCCTCCCTATCCCAGTTCGAGCTCCCACTCCCCTGTCCCACGAGCTCTCGAAAAGAACGGCACTGGTTTGGCAGGAACCCGAATAATTCCTTAGAAGAGCAAGTGTCGGCATGTCTCTGAGCTCTCAGACCAGAGAGGTGATTCTGGTCACAAGTCACAGCAAAAGGCCTACAGGGACCAGGTGGGCAACACAAACGAGCAAAGTGGTCCAGGCGTCTGAAGGTAAATCCTCTCCATGCAGAGGTACACAGAGGTACCTTCTACAGGACACTTTCCACTGCTTTTCCTTCAACGTACCACCCTCTTGGCCTATCTTTCACATTTCCACCAGGACAGAGGAACAAGTTTAGGAAATACCCACTTTCGCTCTAGCTGGTTTGTCTCAGTGGACAGAGCGTCAGCCCTCGAACTGAAGGGTCCCGGGCTCGATTCCAGTCAAGGGCACATACCTCGCTGGCAGGCTCGTCCCTGGCCCTGGATTGGGCGCATGCAGGAGGCGACCAATCGGTTTGTCTCTCTCACGTTGATATTTCTCTCTCTTTCTGTCTCTTCCCCTCCCTTTTCTCTAAAAATCAGTGGGAAAAAAATCCTTGGGTGAGGATTAACAAACAAACAAAAAAGGGAATATCCACTCTCCTTTAATCCTACTAAAACAAAACCACAGTTAAGTCGGGGTTAGATGGTGACAGTCTCAATGTTAGGGGTGCACTAGAGAGGACACATTGGCTTGACTGTGGTGACTGTGGAAACTGCAGAGCATGTGTCCCAAGGGGCTGGGAGGTGCTTCGGCCACTGTGGCCATGGGAGGGGTACCAGCCCCGTGTGGCCAGATTCCCGATATTTCAAAAGCAAAGAGGGTGATATTAGTGACTAATCCAAAAATTTTAAAAACACGTTATGGACCAACACCAAACTGGCCAAAGAAAACACATCTGAAGCCAATTCTGACCACAGGCCACCAATTTGCACTCTCCAGCCTAGATGACCGCTGGCAGCTTTCCAACACCAATATCCTATGAGTCTTCTTCCTACACTCCCCCCCTAGAGTATATCAATATGCCTGCTGTGGAAATTAATCTAGGTTTGAAAGAGATCACCTTCAATTTCAGTAATGACCTTCCCACTATAAAGGAGTTATCCCATTTGCCATCAAAAGTGACACTGCTTACTTTGCTTATCTCTGATCATAATATTAAAAGACAGCTAAAAAAAAATCAATGAGAGCCTTGGTCCTTTTGACGACCTCTGTTACCAGCTGTCCCTTTCCGGAGTAACATTCTTTTTTATTTTTATTTTTATTTTTTTTTATTGATTTTAGAGATGAAGAGAGAGGGAGAGAAAGACAGAAACATCAATGAGAGAGAACCATTGATCGACTGCCTCCTGCACGCCCCACACTGGGGATCGAGCCCACAACCGGGGCATGTGCCCTGAATGGGAATCAAACCACTGACCTATGCTGGCGGGGTAGGACTGACATTCTTATTGACCTCCTGTTTTGCTTCCTATGGCTATGAGATGTTTTTCTGTTCCCTTTGGTGTCACCTGTAAGCGCTTCTCCTGCCTGCCTTGACAGGTTCTGATCTTATCTCAATACCACTGTGCACGTTCTGACCTCCTTCCCGTGACCCGAGCTGGTTGGCGGCCACTTGTGTTTTTCATAACCCTTAGAGTCCAAGCCCATGAGGCTGGCTCTGCCTTTGTCTGAAAACCTGGCTGTTTAAACAGCATCAATGCACAAATTAGAGGCTTCTTTCCTGCCCAGTGTCCTCCCTCACCACTGCAAATCTGAGATTGTAAAATTTATTTTTGAGTGGTTTCTGTGCTACAGCCAACTCCTGTTTTCACATTATTTAGAATCTTTTAATATATATATATATATATATATATATATATATATTCCAAATTTAAGTAGGAAAAAAGCCACCTTAAGCAAAATCAAGGGGCAAATGATCACCTAGGACAGTGGTCGGCAAACTGCGGCCCCTTGAGTGTGGCTCTTCCACAAAATACCACGTGCGGGCGCGCACGTACAGTGCGATTGAAACTTCGTGGCCACATTCAAGGGGCCAAAGAGCCCATGTGGCTCGCGAGCCGCAGTTTGCCCACCACTGACCTAGGGGAAAATATTTACAATTCAGATCATACACAAAAGGCTAATCTTGCTAATATGTACACAGCTCCTAGGACTTGAGGATAAAAAGACAGAGAATAGGCAAAGGATATAAACCGATAATTCACAGACAGAAAAAAAGCACAGATGGCCCTTATACATTTAAAAAGATGCACAGCCTTATACAGAAGAGAGAAATGCAAATGAAGACTACAAGGAGATACCATTTTATACCTATCAGATTGGCAAAAATCTGGAGCTTGACAATGCACTCTCGCTGAGGCTGTAGAGAAACAGGCTCTCTGCTAGCGGGAAGCAAAATGCACCACCTCGTAGGATGGGCAACGTGGCAGTTTCCATCGAGATTACAAATGCATGGGCCCTTTTATGCAGAAATTCCACTCCTGGGAATTGATCTTATTGTTAGTACCTGCTATGTTCAAATAACATGTGTACAGAGTTATGCACGGCAGCACTGTGTTAGCCAATAAATGAGTGGAAACAACCCAAGTGGTCTTCATCTGTAGGGGATGGTTAAATGAGCCACAGTCATCATACATCGCCAAGTGCGGCTGTGGACCAACAGCATCAACAACACCTGTGAGCGTAGAAACGTACATTCCTACATACCTACCCAGGCCTACTAAACCAGAAACTCAAAGGAGAGCCCAGGAATCTGTGTTTTAACAACACCTCCAGGTGCTTCTCAGGCACACTAAAATTTAAGCAACGAAGCAAGGTGCTTTAAAAATCAGAGAGAAATGAAGAACTTATGACACGCGTGTCAGAGGTGACATGCGAACTCTTTTGGTTGATTTTTCTTTGTTAAATGGCATTTAAATATATAAAATAAATATCAAAAATATGTCTTTGTTTTACTATGGTTGCAAATATCAAAAAATTTCTATATGTGACACAGCACCAGAGTTAAGTTAGGGTTTTTCAAAATGCTGACACGCCGAGCTCAAAAGGTTCACCATCACTGGACTAGAAGGAGCATGAGGAAACTGGGAGGCTGTACCTCTATCTAGATCAGTGGTTCTCAACCTTGGCTGCACATTAGAATCACCTGGGAATCTTTTTAAAATCCTTATTTCTGGGCCTCATCCTCAGGAAAATTCTGTTTCTTTGTTATTAATGGTGGCGCCCAAACCAAATACCAAAGAAAAGAATTTCGGGAGAAGGAGGCCCTCAAGTGGGGGTTTTTTTTACTGGGTGCCCAGGGTTGTTATTGTGGCGGCATGGTGTAAATATGCACACAAAGGAGGTAAAGCGGTGATTTTTTGTATGTGTGGTTGGATCCGGGGGGAGGAATGGCGGTGTTAGACCGGGGGGCCGACCAGTGTCGAAACAGAGTTATGCAAAGATGAAAAAAGAAATTTAAGGTGTTTTTTTGTGCGCGGTTTT
>NW_005871159.1:3163163-3187363 GCF_000147115.1 Myotis lucifugus
GAACCACTGATCTAGATGATGGTTAGTTACATGGGCGCGCACATATGTAAAAATACATCATGCTGTATGTACTCTTAAGAAATATGTGTGCTTTACTGCACATGTTATATGTACTGCAGTAAAACTTTGGGAGAAAATGATGATGCTCCTTGCACAGTGATATGAAATGATACCCAGAATACATTATTTAGTGGAAGAAAAAAGCAAAGTACAGAACATATGATCTTCTACTTGTTATGTGAAAAAAGGGGAGAAAAGAAAACGAAGGACTTGTTTTTGCATAGAGAAACACTGGAAGGTGCAATGGAAATTCTGAAGGACACACAGGGAATGACGCAACTGCCCACAGGATGGGTGTCAAAGGGAGAACACGCTAACTTCTTGTACAGATTTTACTTGAAACATGTGAGTGTATTTTCTAGTCAAAAATCTAAAAAAAAAAAATCTTCAAATCGTTCCTGCTTTGTACAAATAGAAATCTAAAAGTTGTGTTTTCCCTACTTTGTTGCTGTTTTTTTGTTTGGTTTGGTTTTCCCATAGTGGCCCAGGCCTGACATGAGAAGGCCTGAAGCTCATGCCTGGAGCCGCCAGTTGCCCATCATGTGATCCAGGGTCGCTCTGCCTCAGTGACCCTTTCTGAACAGTGGGGATAATACCATCTACCTTTCTCACAAAGCTCTCAGGATAACACAGATAGCGGGCTTAGGAACTGTAAAGTAAGTGCTGCATAAATAGATGGGATCAACAGAGAGAATCAGAAGCTAAGGAACAGAACAGACACTATCCAGCACACACAAACACTCCCATCAGGGCTCGTGTAGGACAATACAGACAACTAGAAGCATTTATTGAGCACCTGCCCTGTGCCAGGCACTGCAGTGGCCACGTCTTGTAAGTGACATCATTTACTCCTCACAGTGATCCCGAGTTAGCCCCGTTCATGGACAATGGCAGCAGTAACTGTGCCCGGGAATCTAACCTCGCCACTGATGGCAGGGACCAAGGCCCACTGTCTCCCAGCCAGGCCTCTGCTTCCTGACTCCCCTCCAAACCACACAGAGTGCATTCATTAAACCCACCCCACCGGCCTGCCCGCTCCCAGGGGTGTCAGGGAAAAAACAGGGACTGAGGACAGGCACTGGGCACACAGTAGCATTCTGCTCTCGCCCATGGCCCCCTCTCCCCGGGCTGCCAGGCCACATCCGCTCTGACCTCCCAACCTGGACGACGTGGCCAGTGGCCTCTGAATGACAAGCACCACTGTGGTTCTCACACACACACTGTTAGGGGTTGAACTGTGGTTCCCTCTGCCCGACAAAGAAAGACAAAAGGAAGTCCGGTACCTCGGATATGGCCTTACTTGGAGATAGGTCACCAAGTTAAAATAAGGTCTTTAGAGGGGGCCCTAATGCAACACAACTGGTGTCTTCATAAAAGGGGGAAATTTGGACACAGAGACAGACACACTTAGAGGGAGGATGGCCATTCCCAAGCCAAGGAGAAAGGCCTGGAACAACTCCTTCCTGAACAGCTCTCAAAGGAACCAACCCTGCCGACACCTTGATTTTGGACTTCCAGCCTTCATAAACATGGGACAGTAGATTTCTGTAGCTGAAGCCCCTCGGTCTGTCGTGGCAGCCCCAGCAAACTCATACACACATAGCCAATCCCCCGTTCCGCCCCTTTCAGGCTGTTCAGAGAATTAAAGATATAGAGCCGAGGAATCTTCAAAGTTACCATTTTAACCCCATATTGCATGAACGAAATGTATTTCCTCCAGTTTTACAGGAAGACAAGTATATTTTTATGATGCAAAAAGATAGCAAAAGTAAGAGAAGCATTAAAAAGAATTTAGAAATAAAAGTGTCTGGCTTCTGAATTGTTTTCTTGAAGTAGCATTCCTTTGTAAAAGGTTTTAAACCTCCCTTTGGCATTCAGGGGAAAAAAAATTACAACTCCTAGGAGCCAGGCACACACTCAGCCTCCACTGCAGTTCATACACCTGAGGCTTCTACACAGTCGGCCTGGGCAGACCATGCCTACAGCTGGGGAAGGTGTGAACTTTGTTTTTTAATTCAAGAAAGTCATAAAGAAAAAATAATTCCTGAAGATCACATACCAAACAAGTCTAAAATATGTATGTTTTTTTAAACTTGGATAAAAGTAATATAAACAGCCCATGGCTAAATTAAGGACAAAAATTATTTCAGAAAGAACAACTGAGTAAGAAAAATTGTCCTACCTAGATAGAAGGAAAGGGATGACCAGGGGGCACGGGAATGGGAAGAAGTAAGAATGTGGGTGGGGTCCAGGTCAGAGGCCGTGTGAGGGAAGGGAAGGAGCAGAGGCAACCGAGGCTGCAGGTCAAAGATGTCGCCACCGGGCTTCTGGTCCTGCCCCAGCACTTGGGTCTGGTTAACAATGAGCCACAATAACTCAGTGGTTCTCCCTCCTCAAACCTCTGGAAGGTCCACGCTGAACGGGATAAACTCTCTGGGCTGTAACAGGGAATTGGACAGAATCAAGTCTAGGCCGCAAGGCGTGACTTCTGAGGTGCTGGTTACACGAACAGAGATGTGTTCACTTTGTGAAAATTCATGGAGCTGACCTCTCACGGCTTGTCTCCTTTTCTGCACAATTGCTAGACTTAAGTAGTAAGTGCTGTGTTCTGAATGGTTGTACTCCACCCACCAAATTCACATGTTGGAATCCTAGCGCCCAATGTAATGGTGTTAGTGGTAGGTCCTTCGGGAGGCGCTTAGGCCATGGGGTGGAGCCCTAGTGAATGGGATTAGTGCCCTTATAAGAGGCCCCATGGAGCTCCTGGCCCCTTCCACCATGTGAGGATAGAACAAGAAGCCCGTGATCTGAAAGAGAGCCCCACCTAACCACGCTGGCACCCTCTCAGTTCTAGCCCCCAGAACTGTAAGAAATAATTTCGTTGTTCATCAGCCATCCAGTCTGTGGCTTTGCATCATAGCAGGCTGAATGCACTAAGACAGTAAGTTTACTGAACACAAAGCATCATGTCCAGAGCTGCTGTGAGTCCTGGGTCAGAGGCTCCCACTCTTTCTCAGAGGGCCTCCAATATGCAGGTCTGTGCTTTCTCTTATTTGTACAGACAGGACTTGGGGCCAAAGGGCATCTTGGTGGCTGTTTGGCCTGAGAGACCAGGGCAGAGCCAGATTTCTGCCTCCCTGATTGGGTTTCCCCTCTGCCCACCAGCCTATCTGGCAAACCCAACCTTCCCACAGCTTCCCTGGGGACTGGTGCTGCAGGAGGTGTGAGCAGCCCAGCCTTTGCCTGCCTCACTGGTGCATCCTTGGGACTGTCAATCAACTCTCCGCACCTCAGTTCCCTTTGCTGTAAAAGGATCAGGCCAGCCTACGTGAGTCTCGAGTCTCCTCCAGCTGGACAGGGTTGGGTAGTGTCGTCTGTCATCAAGTAAGGCTTCCACCCCCGGGGCCACTGTTGCCCACCTGTCTCTTCCTTTTTTTGTCTCTCACAAGCTCATCTTACAAAGAGGGGCTCAGTTGGATATGTGATGTCAATCTTTCAAGTACATGATACAAGCACAAGACAAGACTAATTCCTGCCAGCCAGCACAGCGAACAAAGCCACACTCTGGGCCTTGGACAAAGGCCTTCGGCTGAATGAGGCTTTGAAACCATCTGTCTGAGGTTGTTTTACAGGGCAGGGTGTCTCACCCTAGAAGGAGCTGTGAGAACAATGGCCAAGCTAGGTGCGGGTGGTTCCCGGGCTTTCATCTCTAGCCACACAGCAGCTGGTGGCCATAAAGCCCACTGGGACCAACAGAGCCAGGGATGGGTCCTTGTCACCTTTCATTCCTGCAAAACAAACCCTCCCCTGGAAGAGGTCCCCACCTCATCCTTCTGTTCTAGGTGTGCAGTGCAAGCGCAGGCAGGTCAGGAATGCCAGCCACCACGACTCCTACCCACACTGCCTGGCAGGCATCTGTGACTTCTGATGAGGGGCAGCCCCAGCCTGAAACCACATCCACCCAGTGGTTCCCCTCCTTCCCTCACCCCTCGACCAAACACAGAAACACCAAGATTCAAAGAGAACAGAGAGATGCAAACGAGTCACAGGATTTGGTGGGTTGCCCTGTCATACCTTCGGGATTAGAAGATGGGGTCATTTGGAAGCCGATTGGGGCTTTCTGCTCAGGATGCTGAGAACACTGCCTCTCAAACTTGATCCAGAATCGCGGAGGCCTCGTTAAAGGAACGTTCTGACACAGAGGCCTGAGATGGGGCCGAGAGGCTGGGTTCCTAACAAGTGCCCAGGGGATGCCTGTAGAGCGGTCTGTGAACAATGTGAGTGGCAAGTGTTTGGGAGGCCTCCTAGGGCTTCTGTCTTCAGGAAACACGGGTTGAGGCAGGGACTGTCACCTTTAATTTTGCAGATGAGAGATGGAGACCCAGATGTTAAGTGGTCTGCCCAAGACCAATCTGCGTATTAGTGGCACAACGCCAAGCAACCTTGTAAACACTTAGCCTGCTTGAAGTCACCTGGTCTATGTCAGAAGGGAGGCCAGGCAGGCCTTGAGTTTGTCTGCACGAAGAATCGAACCTCTGGTCTTTGCTGACCTTTCACAGGCTATACATTGCTTGCCATAATACCAGATGCTGTGTGATATTTTAATCAGAAAGAAGACTCAATGTCTAATGGCAAGACCAGAAACCTGACATTTTATTCCCTGCCAGAGCTGAGCAGGATGTATGGCAGGCAGACAAAATACAGGACAGCCAGGGAAACTTCAGTTTCACATAAAGATTCATTTTCTAGTGTAATTATGTCCCATGCATAATTTGAGATATACTTACAATAAAAGAAAGTATTTCTTGTTTATCTGAAATTCAAATTTAACTGGTGATCTTGGATTTTTATTTCCTAAGTCTGGCAACCCTAACAGGGCTGCAAGTGGGAATAGGAGAACAGGAATTTGGTAACAGGGAACATTTCCTGCTTCATTACTGTTGACCTTAAAGAAAACCGCGAGGATACTGGCGTGGCAGGCGCCCCACCAGGACGCGCAGCTTATTACTGCCACGACTGTGCCAGCTCCTCCTTCAGTCATCTCTCTGAATGGAGCGTCTCTGCATGTATAGCTGCTGTTATGAGTTGAATTGTGTCCCCGAAAGATTCATATGTTTAAGTCCTACCCCCCAGCATCCCAGAACGTGACCTAATATGGAAACAGGGTTGTTGCTGATGTCGTCAGTTGAGATGAGGTCACGGGGGAGCAGAATGGGCTCCGGATCCAATGTGACTGATGTCCTTGCATAGGGGAATTTTGGACACAGAGACCAACGTGCAGGCAGAGGGAAGGCCACGTGAAGACTGGCCTCGTGGGCCTCGTGCTGCCACAAGCCAAGCAACTACCAGAAGCCGGGACCGCGGCCTGGACAGACCCTTCCCTAAAGCCTGCAAGCGAGCGCGGCCCTGCTGACTTTGATCTTGGTTTCCAGCCGCCAGAACTGTGAGACAATATATTCCTGCTGTTTAAGACACTCGGTTTGTGGTACTTTGGTGAAGGCAGTCCTATAAACAAATGCTGGGAGCTGGGAAGAAGACAGGAGAGAAGGAGCGGGAACAGAACCAAACAGGCAGGAAAGGTCATCAACACCACCATCGGCTATTCTCCATAGAGCGTGAGAACCTCAGCCGAGCTCGGAAAGCCACTGTGTATGAAAACTCACCGCCCTGCTAAAACTCAAGCTTCAAACATCGAGTTGAACAAGTTACATGCTATATACAGGAGAAACATCAGAGATCACAATCTACCCCGTTACACAAAGCACGTCGGCCTTAGAGAGATATGGGGGGAGGGTTTTAAAATTCGCAACCTCAACAGACCAGTTACTGTGAACGGTTTTTTCCCACGACAAGCCTGCCTTCCTCCGGTACATACAAACCAAACATTACTGGGTTGGTGTCTAAAGAGCTCAAGAAACAACTAAGCAGGCTGTTCTGATTTCATTGTCTCTCTTGATTATTTGCTGGTTATATTTCAAATGGCCCCAAATGGCAAGATTTCAACAAAAGATAGACTATTTAACAATACTTCATCCTCCCTTTCTACAGTAACTGAAAACTCCTCAATTCAGTGTAAATTTTAATGTATCTTCCTTTCCCCAGGCCTCGTAGCCTGGAGGAAGATTCAGTAGCCCCACCCCTAGAAAAATGCCAAACCTCGCTGGCTCCAGCCACACGGCCTTCATTTACTAAGTGTGCCAAGGTATTTGTTTCACTCCTGAGGCCTTTGCACATACTGAGCCCTCAGCCTGGACTGTACTTTCTTCTACACAGACCTGCCTCCCTATGCCCTCAGCACAACTTCCTACACACGCAGCTCAGACGTCAACTTCTCAGAAACATCTTCCATCATCACCCTTTTATTTTTCCTGACCATGTAACCTTGTGTATTTCCTTCTCCACCCTTATTGCAACTATCATTATTTGTTGTTTGCTTGTTTATTATCGATCCCTCCCTAACCAAATGGCAAGTTCCGTGAGTCAGAGAGCAGATGTGTTTTATACATTACTCCCAGGGCCCGGTACACAGGAGGCACACAAATATTTGTCTGGCTTGATCAGTTAATTATTTAAAACAAACAAACGAAGGCATGATAGGACCAATGCTGGCACACGCCCAGAACACGGTGGGATGCCCTCTATGCGCAGAGGCTCTGAGTTCAACCCTGGAGCATAAAGTCTACACTTCTCATCCTGTCTGTGGAAGGGATGCTTGTAGGGTATCACTTGTCCGCTAGTTTCTCTGAGAAAGTTTTCAAACTTAAAAACCAACCCTCTGATTGTGATCTGGTTTTACAAACAGATAAAGGTCTGCCTGGTCACACACATATCAGATGCTGTGGTCCCTACTTTCTCATGGTAAATTCATAAAGCTGTGTGGGGTCATGATCTGGGGTCCTATGTAAATTGACTTTAGGGAGAAATGTAATGAAAACATTTGATAACTGAATATCTCTTTATAAATTAGTAAACTGGCATTCTCACATAAAAAAAGAAAAGCCTTATATTTACAAAAAACTTAGGATTTGTGGGTCCTAAGAATTAGATGGCAGAGGATATTTTGGCCATACATATATAAAACCTTTAAAATGTACACACTAATTGACCTAGAAATTCCAGTAATAGGAACTGATCCTTGTAAAATAATCATGAAAAATGAAGAAAAAAAAAGAGAAAAGAATTATGAATACATGCAAAAATTTAGCCACAAGAATTTTACTACAGCGCTGTTTACAATAAAAACTAGAAACTTAAATATCCAATAGTATGAGATGGAATAGATAACTTGTGGTAATCCCTATTAAAAATACTTTATAGCTTTTCAAAATGTCTTACTGAATGGAATAACAATTAATGGCATGGAAAAAAGGGTCACCGCATGCTAACAGTAAAAGAAGTAGGTCATGAATCCACACTCTAAAATGTAAACTGTAGTTTTGGCTGGGTGGTGGGGTCATCTGTGATTTTTTTCCTTCTTGTGTTTATCTGTATTTTATAAATTTTCCCCGAAAGACATGCAGCAATCATGTAAATGTATTTTGGAAAGACGTTTATTTAAAATTAAATTTTAAGCAGTCACAAAAGGACAAATACTATATGGTCTGACTTATATTAGGTACCTCGAATAGTCAAATTCACAGAGACAGAAAGGAGAGTGGTGGTTGCCGGGGTGGGGGGTGAAGGTGGGGGGACTGTGAGTTATTATTTAACAAGTGCGAAGTTTCGGTTTTACAAGATGAAGAGTTCTAAAGATGGATGGTGGTGATGACTATAAAACACCATGAATGTACTTAATTCATGAACTGTACACTTAAAAAATGGTTAAGACAATTAAATTTTACCTTATCTGTATTTCACCACAATTTTTAGAAACTTAAAAATCAATAAATAATAAGTTGAACTAGGTCTAGAGGTGCCCTAGTTACTAGGATTTTCTATTTATTTATTTATTTATTTATTTTCTTTATTGATTAAGGTATTACATATGTGTCCTTAGCCCCCCCATTCCCGCCCCCCACTCATGCCTTCACCCCCACCCCCAACCCCACCCCCAGTGTCTGTGTCCATTGGTTAGGCTTATATGCATGTATACAAGTCCTTTTTAGTTGATCTCTTACCCCCACCCTCCTCTACCTTCCCTCTGAGATTTGATAGTCTATGCTTCTCTGTCTCTGGATCTGTTTTTGTGCATCAGTTTATATTGTTCATTATATTCCACAAATGAGTGAGATCATGTGATATTTAGGATTTTCAAGAGCTAGGAGGAAGAAGCCTGACTTTGACCTTGGACTGCATGGCACTGAGCAAGACAGTCCACTGTGCCCACCAGGGCTTGCGTGTGCCTTGGGATGGGCAGGCATCTGCCTGGTTCCCTGTCTACTGGGGCTGGCCATGGCGTATCCTGTCTCTCATGAGCAGAGAGTCTTTGTCCTCACTTGCCAGCATCCCTTAGTTGATTCTCATAAGAAGGAACTAATTTGGCTGCCCCAGAAGCATGGCTTCCCCCAGGGCCTGGCTGCAGAGACTGCAGGGGGCAGGCAAGTCCAGTAAAGATTTGAAGCTACATCCTCAGTAGGCCATGGGTTAAAGGATTTGCCCCCAAAGCCCTTCATCTAGGCATCACTGGAGCCAAGCAAAGAAAGGAATCTCACCTTAAAGTCCAGACAATTCAACTCTACTACAGAGTGAAGAGGAGAAAATTAGACTCAGCTAACAAAAACTCTTTATTCATCAAGAGGGCACCCAGCGCTTTGCAATGGGAAAGAGGAATGTGCCTGGTTTCTGGTGCTGACCTGAGAGCCCCACCTGCAGAGCCGTGGTGAGGGCTGACAGTGGCCTGCAGCTGTATCGTGGACAGAGCTAGGATGCTGGATGCTGAGGTTGACAATCTGAAAGGACCATACATGTACACAGGAAAAGGAAGTTACACAAGTCCTTCAGAGTTAGCAGGGCCAGAGAAAGACAGAAACTAGTGCTTTGCTTACCTGCTGTAGGCACGCTAACATTATACTGAGGTAAAATAAATAGGAAGGCAGTCTTGGCAGTGACCTGTAAAATAAAGAAAAAGAATTCCAATTTAGTCTCTTGGTCACATCAAAAGAATCATGTGGAGCCTGCCACCAGCCCCCAGGGCCCAGCCCTTTTCCATCTCAGACCACAGGCCTCTCCGCAGTGAGAGGGTTTTACCTAAAGCACAGTAAGCACTGGCTTTTTTTCTCTGCCATTTAATGACATCCCTCCCAATACCTGCACTAAAAACAAACAAAGCAATCCTGGGCCCTGTGTGGTATCTAGCCTTGAACTCACTGCAGATGGAATGAAAGAAGCTGTGCTTGGCCAGCTGACAGCTCACAAGCTAAGGGTACAAATCTGTCTGCCATTCTTCCATCCATTCAAGAATCCATTCATTCATTCCATTAGTTTTGGGTACCCCGCATTGTGAAGACGGAAACGAATAGAAGATGAGGTCCCGGCTTCCCCAAGCATGTTAATTGCACAGCGGACAGCAGCCCGGGAGTCCACACCTGAGCGACAGAAGCATCTGCCCTCCTGTGGGGCATGGGGCAAGGCCTAACACACCACACTCTGGTTTGCTTATTTCAAAAGCTGCCTTTAAAATCTCAGTGGCGCTGTGAGAAAAACTGTGGTTGCCACCTGGCACATCAGTGCTCTGGCAGTTTAGCCTGCAGGGGAGGGACGATCAAATGTGAGGATTTGAAGCTTGGACTCGAGAACCGGCTGCCTGGGCTCCAATCTGCCCCTGCCATTTGCTGGCTGTGTAACCACAGCAAGTCATCGGACACTGCGAGCCTCAAGCCTCCCTTTCCCTGCCTGTAAGATGAAGGCTGTCTGTAGTAGCCCTGCTGCTCTGTCTACTGCTCCCCAGATGTTTCTGAGGTGCCGCTGGGGCGGAGAAGCACCACCCACACTGTCCTGGAGCCCGTGGGAGGCCAGGGGAGGAGGCGAGACCCAGGCCTGTCCCAGGAGGCCTCCGGAGACACCTCATCAATAAAGAGTTACTGCTTCTCCTCTGAACAAAAATGTCTGAAGGATGCACCGTGGGTGTGGGGAAAACACTGGTTAGCAAAAGCAGTGCGGGAAACAGAAATGATGAATCACAGCCTGTCGGTGCGTCACTGGGACTCCTGGCTGCCCGGACGCAGGCTCTGTCCTCGGCCTTCTCTGTCTATTGAAGAGCAAGACTCTCCCACCCACCAGCCCCGATTCTCTGGAGGGTGTCATCTGTGTTTGTGTGCAATGAGGCAGGAGCCTCCTCGTGGGTGCTGTTGTGGACATGTTCGGTCAAGCTCGCAGGGAAACGTCCAATCAGACGAGGGGTGGGATGGCACTCTGGGAAACACAAAGCACTATCCGTATACACAGGCATTTCCTACCCCCCCCCCAAATCTCATTACTGCTGTCCCGAGACCTTCTCAGGGTGCCCCTGCCTCCCTTCCAGTCCAAGCACCTCCTCTTCTTTAGAACAGATGTATGTTACGTGTATTTCAGCAAAAAATACTACTCACTCTTTTCTTTGGAGGTTTTAGTCCCCCTCAGAAAACTCTACAAATCAAAATCTCACTCATCCTTTTTTTATTATTATCATTTCAGAGAGGAAAGTAGAGGGAGAGAGAAACATCAATGATGAGAGTCATCGATCGGCTGCCTCCTGCACACCCCACTGGGGATCAAGCCCGGCCATAAGCCCTGACCGGGAATCGAACCCGTAACCTCTTGGTTCCTGGGTCAACACTCAACCGCTGAGTCACACCCAGCTGGGCTCATTCATCCTTCGTAACCCAGTTCAACCGTAACCCCTGGAAGCCTTCCCGCCTGCCGACAGGGTGTGAGTGTCCTTCTTCAGGAAGTGCTCTGTGGCATGTCCCACTGGGCATTGCCTCCTACACTCCTTTATCGTTCTCAGTGGCACTCCGCAGGCAGGGGCTGTGCCATCTCACCCGTCACACACCCTTCTCAAGTAACCAACCACATGCGCACAGTAGGTGCTCAGTCACTGCTCACTGAATAGGATAAAAAATCAGAAGGTGAGCCTGTGCCAGCCTGCTTCACTCGACTCTATTTGTTTCCCCCATGCTGTCACTCAAGCTGTCCTTGGTCACCTGTCACCCACAGCCTTCTCCTGGAGAGTGTCTAGCTGATAAACACCTGCACCTCACTGCGGCTGCCACCCCAGCCGTGTGGTCCTTCCCCAGCTGCACTCTGCTCGCACCGGTCATCCCTGGCCTGTCTATCTGTCCGTCTGTCTGCCAGGACTCCTTGGAGGGTAAACCTGGTCTTCTCAGGCTGAAAGCCCTGTGAGGGGAGATCAGAGGAAGCTGGACAAAACAAGGGAAAGGAAGAAGAGGGGAGAAGGGGAATAGGCGGGCAAGAATAAAATATCTAACACTCTCCATGCCCTAGGCGCAGACCTCTCACTCAGTTTCATGCAGGAAAGACACACCTCTTTGAGGTGCTGGAGCAGAGTGGAGTGGACCTCGTGGGGTCCAGCATCCATCCCCCTTCCTGATGGCATCAGGGTTTCCTGAGGAAACCCCTCTCCCCTGCTGTGAGAGCAGGGTGTGTGGGGCCACTCTGGTCACCACATTCCTCCTGGAAGAATGAAGGGGCCAGACCCTCTCCCCAGGGCAGGAGACCAGCCAATCAGACTCCTCTCCTGGGCTCTGAACCTCGAGCAATAATGAAGAAAGTGCTGGTCAGTGTCATGTGCCTACCCAGATCGCTCCACTGTGGCTCCCACAATCGTGCTGCTGGAGCGTCCCAGGCCCCCATCAACCATGTGAACCCCCCAGAGAACTTGCTTAGGTTGACCAGAGTCCATTTCTAATACACATTATTCCATGTGTAGAGAGCGGGCATTCAACCCTGCTTGCACATTTGAGTCCCTGGGGGAGCTTTTAAGATCTCTATGCCTGGGACACCCCCAACCACTGAAGCCTGACCCTTCGGGGCATCAGCACGACGGCAGGCTCCCCAGAGCCCTCTAATGTGCAGCCAAGTCTGAGTGGCACGCACACAGGGCCTGTCCCTCCTCACCCCCTCAAAGCAGCTGCTCTGCCCAGTCTCTGTCTCAGAACCTTTTCTGTGTCTCTCATAGAATTCATTTAATCTATGTTTTAAGTAAATGTTTATTTCATCTTCAAAAAAAATACACATCCTCTTAAAAAGTGAAACAATTCATCCCTGAGCAGGTGGCTTAGCTGGTTGGAGCACCATCCCACACACCAAATCGGTTCAATCACCAATCAGGCGTGCATGTTGGCAACCAATAGATGTTTCTCTCTCTCATCAATGTTTCTCTCCCCCTTCCTCTCTCTCTAAAATCAATGAAAACAGCCCTGGCCGAGGTGCGCTCAGTGGTTAGAGCATCGGCCCGCACACCAGAGGGTATTGGGTTCAATTCCCAGGGAAGGGCACGTACCTCAGTTGCAGGTTCAATCCCCGGCCCCGCTAAGGTGCGTGTGGGAGGCAACCAATCTATGTGTCTCTCTCTCAAGATGTTTCTCTCTCTCTCTCTCTCTCTCCCCTCCCACCCCCTTCCACTCTCTCTAAAAAAAAAAAATCCTCAGGTGAGGATTAAAAAACAAAAAGTGAAACAATTCACAAATATGTAAAGAAAAACCTAATATTCACTCTACATTCTTTCATTTTCTTCCTTTCCCCAGCCCATATTCATGTCTCCCTCCACAAGTTTGGGGCAATCTCTGAGAGCTTTTCCTATGCATTTATTTATCCATTTGAGATTTATTTCATTTTATTTTGACATCACAGCTTGGACTGTGACTACACACATGACCCAAGGAATTAAAGACTAAAAAAAATTTTACAAAGCTACAACTTATTAAATATTTAAATCCCCCTTTTAGCTCGTGAGCCACATGGTTGTTGCAGTGTCAGAGACCCAGGTACAGATCTGCCACGTACATGACAGTATTCCAAGTACAGTCACATGGAAAATGTGTGGGCCCACCTGTTGTTTACTAACGCCACATACAAATGAGTGGTTATATAATAAAATCTTTGTCATACATACTAGTGCTTTTCATTACTACTTCCCACACGGTTACCCCTAGTGCTTAATATTGAAAAGCTCAGCCAACTAAAACGCCCTCTGTGAGAGTGTATATAAATGGATGGAGTCCGCCATTCCAACCACCAAAAGAAGAATCCGCCTTTTCTTTAAAGGAAGACAGACATTTGTTATACGGGCTGTATATACATTCTTGCCCCAGTCCTGCACAGACAGCCAACTTTGGCATTCACAGTAGTTCTGTTCCAGGAAGTCACTGTGAACACTGAATTGGCAAATACCGCCCCACTGCTCCTCAGGGAAACCAGGATTAGGCTCCTGCCAGTCTCTGGTCACACTTCCCTCAGCGGATCAATGCACAGCCGCGCTTTGGGTGTGTCCTGTTTTAAGGTGCTGCACTGAATACACATTGTCGAAGTGTGAACACTCAACTCACGGCCAACAGCGCTGTAACTCACGCCTGAAGGATGCTTACACACGTGTTCTCTGTAAGGCACATCACAGCCGTGTGCTTAGGAACACAAAACAGCACTTCAGTGCCATGTGTGAGGGCCGTTTTAAACAGCAAGATCACCAACAAAAAGCACAGAAATGCGCACACACACACACTAAATGGACCACAAAAAGGACACTTGCTAACAGGAGAGCTGAGACAAGAAGGCAGAGCCTCATCTTGCTGGACGTTGGCCGTGAACGTGCGCATCGAGTGACTACTTTCCACTGCTCTGTGCGTGTCCATGAGAGACCCCAAAACCACTGGGAGTGCTGGTTTGGGAGTTACAAAGTTTAGGGAAGAGGAGCCCTGGGAGACACCTGATCTGCAAAAAATGAGGATCAAATGCACCGGGGCCAAGCTTTCTTCCTTTCTAACACCTTCCCCGAGGTCTAATTTACACACCATAAAGTTCACCCCTTGTGAGTACACAGCTTCAGGGGATGTATCTTTACTTGTTTTCAAACTCTCTCTTCCTTAGAGTATAAGTTTTAAGAAAGTAAGAATCTCTTACTTAGCCTTGATTATCTTCAATCACAGCCTGAAACAGGGCCTAGTCCATGGCCAGCACTCAGCAAGCACTTGTTAAATGAATAGAGCGATTAAGTAACAAAGCCAGGAGTGTGTTCACTCTCTTGACCCTCAGCCCACATTTATATTCCTGTGCATGTCCTCTCTCCCTCTCCCTGGGCTCCATACCTGTGTTGAGCATGTAGTGGGTATCTCAACAATATGTGTTTGTTTTTAATCCTCACTGAAGGATATGTTTTTATTTATTTTCTAGAGAGGAAGAGAGAGAGAAACATCGGTTGCCTCCGAACTCGCCCCAACCAGGGATTGAACCTGCAACCTAGGTATGGTGCACGGGACGACTCTCCAACCAACTGGGCCACCCGGTCAGGGATCGATAACACATATTTGATGAACTAATACTACAAGCAACTATAGTACTTAGTAAACACAGGTGAATGGTTAACACATGTTTTCTTAACAAGATCCTTAGAGAAGAGGATTAAGGCAAAAGTACTAAATTCCAGTATTTTTTCCAGCCCTACCCCCTGGTTGTAGCAGCAGAAACCATTCCAAACTGTGCATCTTCCGTTGTAGGAGCTGTGCCTGCTCCACTTTACCATGTCTCAGAGCAAGATGCTGTCAGCTCTCCTGTTTTACAGATGAAGAAGCTAAACCTGGGGCAGAGAGAGGTAAACTGGCCTACCAAGACCTCACAATTTTACAATATTCAATTTGATATTTTTTAAGTTTGTTCCAAAAACAAATGTAGGATACATACAGCACAGCACATACAATTGAATGGCAAAAATAAAAGAGAGGCAGGAGAGAGCCAAAAAATATATATGAAGGCAAAGAGAAGAAGCAAGGAATGAGATTGATCCATAAAAATGCATTCCAGAGAGTCCGGCTTATTGGCTAAGGTGGCCAGAAAGCTGCCTCTAAGCTGTCTGGAAGCCACCTGAAGGAGGAGGGAGTGACCAGCTCCTAGATTCACTATGTCCATTAGTTAAAAAAACAAAAAGACTATCGGAAAAAGCAACACTACTTTTCCAGCATAAAAACCACTCTCTGTGCTTTAAAAGGCCCTTTGCACCCCAGAAATCCACTCCATAACCCTCTCCCAACCTCAGACCAGGGACAAAGCACTGAATAAGCTCCTCTCTGCACGCACAGAGGGCTGAGAAACAGAAGCCCATTAAAAATGTCATTCCAATTATTTCCCACCCCTCTAAGGCTGTTTATAGGAAACATTATTGAGTTTAATAGCATTTTAAATGCCAGACTCAGTGGGTGAAAGGTTAAAAGTGACAGTGTGCTAATACACTAATGCAAAGGGAGAGCACTAAATCATGTAGGAGGGGCCACCTCCCTCTCTCTCTCTCTCTCTCTCTCTCTCTCTCTCTCTCTCACACACACACACACACACACACAGTTTCACTGAACTTTTAACTAAAACAGGGCATCCAGCACAAAGACAGTGACACTGAGCGTGCTTGTGTAGCCATAACACCATGTTCTATTAGGAGCACATGCATCTGAGCTCTTGCTACAGGAGAGCAAGGATGCACTGAAACAGCTGCTTTCAGCAAAGTGTGGTGAACTTGGACTCCAGGCCCAGTTCAGCTGCAGGGCAGCTGGGTGACCTAAGGCAAGTATTGTACTTCTCTGGACCTGTTTTTTCATCCATTTACAACAACTACAGCCATGGCAGTTCATGTGATCAAGTGCTCACACGGTGCCAGGCATGGCTCTGAGTGCTTTATATAAATTGTCCCATGTAGCTCTCACAGTGACCCTACACGGTAGGTACTAACAACATCCCCACTACAGATCCATGGGAAGGACAAGGCCAACCGGAGTGGTCAGAATGGATGTCCTTAAAGGGCCTCTTGAGCCTCAGCTGCAAAAGGCTCTCATTCCATTTATTCGTCAACACCTAAAACACAGCCTTCCTCAGAGGTCTTCCCAAGAGTTTAAACTGTTACTGCTTCTCCCCCTTTTGAAGACGAGGTCTGGTATCACCGACGCCTGACAGACCGAGAAAGTAAGTCACCCGCCTGTGTTAACCACCAGCCTGCCAGCCACGGACACAGACACGGCGCACACCTAGGGTTCCGAAGGCCCCATCTGTTCTCTTTCCACTGCAAGGTGATACCTGGGCACCAAAGAGAAAAGATAAGAACTGTGATGAAGGCAGTCTCATCGCTTTCCTTTGAGATCGTATTCAATCCTTTGGTTTGGTTTATTCTGTTTATTTCCTGGCAGACGCAGCCACGAGCTGGCACTTGGGAAGGGCTGTTGGCAGACAAGCCACCCAGAGCGGGGCAGCATACAAACGGGGCGTTGCTTTCACAGAAGCAGCTCGGCTCCAAGCCGCGCCTGTCCCATGAACAGGACCTAAGGGCTGAACACAGTGAGTAGCATGTGGCTGAACCAGACCCCTCTGACTGACAGCGAGGACGCCCGTTTCCTTCCTCCTTAGAAGCCCATTGAAAGCTCCTCTCCCCGCTCAGCCTGGTCTCAGGAAGCCAAGCAGTCTCGACTCCAGCTTCCCCCAAATTGATTTTGCATCTTTCTGCTGAGGTGGTGGATAGGAAAATTTCGGTCAGACAGGAAAACATCTGAAAGTTACGCCCAATTGGTGGGGAAGAGGCTGTGTGTGTGTGTGTGTGTGTGTGTTTTAATAGAAGAGTCTTTGAGCCCTTCTTTCCTGGCGTGTTTGCTCCCTGAGTTCTTGCTTCATGGGAAGCCCAGGAAGGAGTCCACTCGTCACCTGCACCAGCGCGTCCATGGCAGGGACTTGATGTACGTGGTTTGCAGCCTGTCCGTCTCCAAACAAAAGGCAGATACAGCTGAAACAAAAATGCTTTTCACTCTTACTTTCTGACATTCTCTGTTTGGGATGACCAGAAGCTGCTGGGAGGGCTGTGCGCCTGAAACCAGGGGGCTGAGTGCTGACAGTACCTTTCTGTGTGGCTTTTAGCAACGCCTAGAGATTCTGGTTTCCTCACTTGAAAACCTGCCTTGCTATAAGAATTAAGCAAAGCTAAACACACACACAACAGATTCTCTACAAGATGTTCACAATGCTGAATAGTCTCACTATTAATGCCACAATCACCGTTTTACATTAGATTAAAAAGGGACATGTATTTATGAGAAAAACCCATAATCAGAATAGTCACAATAAAATATTACTTGATTTATCGATCCCAAAGTCTAAACTTTATATTGAGATAAAGAGAAATTTAGAAAGAGCCACTTGTAGAGTTTAGAGTTTTGAACATCTTTGAACGTAGGCTTTAAAGATACATATGAAGATTGAACTTGCCATGCTCTTCATAAATGAGGTAGCGAAAATCAGGATGTGGCCGAGGGACAGCCCTTCCCCACTTCCTACATATCTATAACTTAAGAAGACTGCATATTTATGCAATCTATACTTGCATAGATTGAACTTGACCTACTATGTGCCTTATAGACAACCTTATATAAAATATATACATTCTCTTGACTGGCTGGTGTGACTAAGTGGATTGAGCATCATCCCGTGCACACCAAGAGGTTGCCGGTTAGATTCTCAGTCAGGGCACATGCCCAGGTTGTGGGGTTCAATCCCCAGTGGGGGGTATGCAGGAGGCAGCCAATCCATATTTCTCTTTCATTGATGTTTTTATCTCTCTCTCCCTCTCCCTTTTTCTCTCTCTAAAAAATCAATAAAAACCTACTTAAATATATATATACATACACACACACACACACACATATATTCTCATGAAATACATTTATTCTCTGAAGGACACACACACACACACACACATCCTCATCTTCTCCTTCTCCTTACTTGACTATATACTTCCTTCTTCTTCACCTCCCCCCAATAGCTTTCCCCTTATTTATAGCACAGCACACTCATAAACAAGTCCCCATGGAAGCTAAAAATGAAGAAGTGATCACAGAAAATAACTGTTAAGACTATCGGTGTATTTTAAATGTATTTCTCCTGTACCACATGGCAAAGTTCAGAGTACTGGTTGCTTTGTGGATATTCATAAACATACGCAATGATCAGGACAAATTATTTTTACTTTTGGCCAAAAGCCACCTGTTCAGATGCATTATCTTAAAAATGAAAGTCAGCCCTAGCCAGCTTGCTCAGTGGTTAGAGCGTCGGCCCTGGGACTAAAGGGTTGTGGGTTCGATTCCAGTCAAGGATACATACCTCCATTGCAGGCTTGATCTCTGCCCCAGTTGGGCCGTGTGAGAGGCAACCAGTCAATGTGTCTCTCTTGCATTGAAGTTTTCTGTTTCTCCCCCTCCCTTGCTCGCTCTCTCTAAAAATCAATGGAGCCCTAGCCATTTTGGCTCATTGGATAGAGTGTCGGCCTGCAGACCAAAGGGTCCTGGGTTTGATTCTGGTCAAGGGCACGTACTCGGTTGCGGGCTCCTCCCCAGCCCAGGCCCTGGTCAGGGCGCATGCAGGAGGCAACCAATCCATGTGTTTCTCTCACATTGATATTTCTCTGTCTTTCCCTTTCTCTTCCACTCTCTCTAAAAATCAATGGAAAAATATCCTCGGGTGAAGAATACTAAAAAAAAGAAAATCAATGGAAAAAAATATCATGTAAGGATTAACAAAATAAATAAATAAATAATAATAATAATAAAATAAACAGAAAAAAAAGGGTTTCAGAGTGTAGAGTTTTAGTTTGCAAGTGGTTTTTGGAGAGGTAAGATTAGATAACATTTTAGACTTGATTTCAGAAAAGGAACCCCTGCACCAATACATCACAGTCATCTTGGCTGCTGTTTTTAAAGACGCCTTAGCTCCATAAGGCAGGAAACAAAAAGAGAGGGGGGGGGTTAATTATCATGGATGTGTCTATGACGGCCAGTCACTAATAATTGGCCGTCGGCAAGAGTGGGTGCCAGGGCCCAAGGAACTTGGCATGTCCTGGTATTAGGGGAAATGAAAGGATTATTCAGGGGCTTGGAAGACCCAGGGAAGCTGGACCAGGCAGGGTGCGTTTGCCTAAATTTGCCTGTTTACGCCGAGGGAAAGAAACAGTAGGCAGACAGTGATCTACTGCAACCACTTGTAATTATTCCCTACCATCTGGGATGTTTCCTACTCAAAACATGAGCATGTCGATGCCCACGTCTGGACTGAAGAACCAGGCCTGTGGACTAGAGCTTGCTAGAAAAATGAACTTTGAGTTCACAGAGTCGGAGCAAAGCAAAGCTGCGTCTGGAGGCCATACACCAGGTCTGTTTGCACAGGGAGCCTTCAGAGCCTCTGGTGTTTGTGTCAGGTCCTAACCCAGTGTCCACCTCCACCCATATTTAAGCTGTGCAAACAGGGCTGGAGGGCAAATAAACGAGTTTTGAAAATAAGCCATTCCGTAGGAAGTTTAGATGTGTAACCTCTGCTGGCCCCCTTTCTATACACCCTTACTCCACTAAAGGGTGTTAATGAAAGACATGAGGTGATGGGTCCCAGAAAACTGCCACCGTGGTGCCATCCTAATCCCACTAAGAGCCCTCCTCTTCCACACACAGCAGGAAGGTGGGGTCAGGCTCAGGGACACTGCCATGTGCATCTTGATTCTGACTCACCTTTATTTCCTACCACCTTGCGTTACACAATGCATCCTGCTCCTAGGGGCCAGGCATTGAACCCCCTTCTGGGCTGGCATCCGGCCCAGGCTGGGTGAGTCCACAAAGACCTGCCAAGGACCACCTGCATGACGGCACCTGATACGCAGAACCTAATGACGATGATCTGGTTCCGTTGACTTAAACCAAGGCCAGGAAGGTTAATGAAGAGCATCCAGCACTCAAATACCCGTTTGTCAGCAAATACTATTCACAAGGGAATATTGCGAATCGTCTTCAAAGCGGAGAAAGAAAACAACAACATAAAAGGCAAGAGTTGCCAGAAAAAATTGTGCTACAGATAAACAGAAAATACAACTCTAGCCCCAAAGGCATGGCCTGAGATGAACACAATCCACACTCTGCCACAAACCAGTCCCCCCATACCCCTAAACCCAATACAGTCCAGTCAAATCAGTCAAATGTCAAGATTTGTTAAATGCGGTATGCCAAGATATCGCTCGCTCTCTCTCTCTCTCTCTCTCTCTCTCTCTCTCTCTCCCTCTCTCTCCTCTCTCTCTCTCTCTCTCTCTCTCTCTCTCTCACACACACACACACACACACACACACACACACACACACAGATAGCAATACACATTACTACAAAATTTCACTTTACTAATTGAAAGTGGTATTTCAAACACCATGTAAAAATGCATGGTGCTTTTGTCAGCCTCTCAGCACCCCAGGAGGCTGGATGTGGCCTCACACAGGGGAAAGGCAGCCCGGGAAGAAAACCAAACATGAGAGGAGAGGCTAGACCTCAGTCTGAACTCTCGCTGGTTCTCCGAGGATCCCCGGAGTGTGCAGGCACCTTCCTGATGAATCCGGGCCTCAGAGCAAGAGCCTGGAGGCCAGGTGTCCTGCACCCTAGGCCTGCTGAACAAGAGGAACTGCCTGGGACACCAGTGATATTAGGCTTCGGCTATGAAGCACAGATCCTCTTTATGCAGAAGAATGGGAGGACACACGTAAACACACACAGAGGAGGAGGGAGAGAAAAGGCTCTCCCTGCCAAAGCCTTGTAGGGGAGGGGAAGGAGCATGGATCTGTTCCTTTCCCTCTGCAGACACTGCTCTGTCCCCTGCTGGACATGCACCGGAGGCAGGAACTAAGGCCAGGGCCTGCAGAGGGAGATTAAAGCACTATGCTCAAGTCCTGTTTCTGCCATCTTCCCTGACTGCCCTGGGAGAGACTAAGAACCACCTTCCTAAAACACCAGAGACCCTGTTCCACAGTCCCTAGTGCCTGGGAGAGAAGCAGGACCCCTGCCTGGCACCCTGGGACTCCACAGGTACCCAAGCTCTGCCCCCTCAACTCCCAGGCACAGAAATGCCCCTACCCTTCCACTCCAAACACCATCCCAGGCAAGAAAGGCCCACAAAATTTCAGAGCCAGTGAATCAAGCCAGTAAGCACTGTCATTACTAGAGTGTACATGCAGGCAGTTCAGAGGACCAGAGGGATCTCCTTGACCGGGACAAGGACAGAGTCCCCATCTCCTCCCCAAGGAGGTTCTGCCCGACCTGTGTCCCAAAGGGACAGACAGGGCAAAAGAGGGCAGGAAGGGAGCTGCATGCACCAAGGGAAGAAGTAGGAGAAATATGACTCCCAGGGAAAAGGAATGGTCTGTGTGTGTGAAAGGTGATGAGGCCCGAAGGCTGCCAGGAACCAGGTCTATGAAGGGCCCTTTATGGCAGGTATGAAAATTGGACGTTATCCTACATGTGGGAGGTGGCCACTCATGATTTTAGGCAGGAATAGCACGAGGTGTCCACTGCAGAGCTCGTTCTGCAACAGGTGTAGAGGACGGGCTGGGGAAGGAGAGGTGAGTCGGGCAGCGTGGGACCCGTTAGGAAGGAGGCTGCTGCAAGAAGGCATAACCAGGCCTGGACGAAGGCAAAGGCAACAACAGCACAGGACAGCGCTGGGCGGGTCTCAGAAGACACAGTGGCACAATCAGTGAAGGTGAGGGGTGGTCAAGAGTAGTGCTCTGGCCTTGTTCAGGAAGCAGGTGCACAAGCATGCAAGGGAAATAAAATGTGCTAGGTGCTGTGATGGCTACCCAGGGAGTGGTGTGGGTGGTGGGGTCATCAATCTGAGAGAGAAAAGAACAGCAGCCCAGGGCCTGGGAAGGCGGGGAGAGAAGACTGAAAAGGAGCAGTCAGAGTCCCCCATTTCCCCCTCCCCGCCAGGCAGCCAGGGGCGGAGCACTCCAGGGAGGACCAGCCAACCTGGGACCAGCACGTGGGCTGCACAGGGGCAGTGGTCTTAAGATTATTTTTTCTGATGGGTCCCAGGTGGCTGGAAGGGTGCTTAGCACACAGTGGGGCCTCAATAAGTATTTGTGGAACGAATGACGGCATGAAGAGTCCACCAGATTCAGGAACCAAAGGTCCCTGGGGACCTTGCTAATGGAACACTGGAGGAAAGGAGAAAGCAGAAGCTGGTGGACATGGTGAACTGGCCATGGCAGAGTGGAGACCGAGGACTGGACTGCCGGTCTGGGTGGCCGAGATCTTGAGGGGGTGGGAGGTGAGGGAGAAAAATGGTTGGGTATAAAGGAAAGTAAGGGGGGAACCAGAGAGAAATACTTCAAGTCAAGGGGTATTTCTTCAGGAAGTGAGATCCAGGACCACAGGAGAGGGGTGCCTGGGGGAGGGGAGGCACTGGCCCTGGCAGCTCCCCTGTAGGGCCCCTGCCTCCCGCTCCACACGGTCTCTGCTCCCTCCGACGTGCTGACACTTGTCCAGATACAGAGAAGATGCTCCATTCATCCCTCTGGAATTGATGTGATCCCAAGGAGGAAAACAGGAAGTTGAAGAGGAAAAGGAAGGACTTGGGGAGAGAGGCAAAAACAAAATTAACATCCTCCCTGCCCCGCTTATATTCGCAACAGGGCTAGAAAATGTTTCTGCTACCTATCGAGTGAATTCTTCTGAACCAGTGCCACGCTGCCACCCTCAGCACGACTTTACCCCCATTCACGTCCCAAGCGGGATTGACAAGAGGATGGCTATTCTGCAGGTTCCAAGGCGGGACGCTGTCAGAGTGCCAGCCAGAAGGTCACCAGGAGACCTTCAGCTTCCTGTCAGTCTATCAGCCTTTCCTGTCTCTGGTTGAACTGATGGGGTTCAGAATCAGAAGCCGCAGACACACAGATAAGCACCTGGCCATGGACCAGGGTGCACGGGTAAGGCCTGCAGTGACTGCCACTGCAGCCACAGGGGTGGTTCCATGGCTCCCTCCTGGATCTTACAAAGGCCACACCGGGTTTCAAAGAGATGTGTCAGGGAAAGCATTAGATGTGTGTGCGCGTATGTGTATGTGTGCATGCACGTGTGGATGCGAGTGTACAAAGCTGGCTGGTAAGACACTTTCACACCCCAGAAACATGTCTCTGGAAAAACAATTTAAAAATATATCAAATAAATTCTTCAATCACAAAATAGTTACTGAGCACATGCTCTGGGCAAGGCACAATGCTACAGGACATGCCCAAAATTATAAGATCCACTTCCTTCCCTCAAAGGCTAGGACACCAAATTCAGGAGCTAAGCCATCCATGCAGTCCAGCTTTCTGATTTCAGAAATGATAAAACTAACACCCTTTATTGAATACTGACTGCGAGCCAGGCAAGGTTGCGGCACTTCATATGATTAACTCTTGGAACCCCAATGATCCTGTAAGGAACAACTAATGTGAGCGATCTTATTAACTGCCAGGCACTGTGCTAAACACCAAATAAGATGCCATTGTTTAACCTCCAACTCTAGAAGCAACTACTACTGCTATTTACTGACTCCTACCATGTGCCAGAAATTGCTCTAAATACTTACGGAAACTACCTCATTTAACCCTTCCAGAGGCCCAGCATACAGAACAAGTGAGGTTCAGAAAGCTTAAGACACTTGCCCAGAGGCACACAGCCAAAGGGCCCCAGAAGTGGGATGACCTCACGACCCATTGGCCCATAAAATCATGTGGTCTGGCCTTGCCAAGCCAACGGTAGGCGGAACTCGAAATTCAATAAATTTAGGAGCTTCTTCCATAGCAATGTAAATTTATATTAAGTGAATTATATTAAGCGAATGTTATAAATATCCAAATGGCCCTTAGCCGAAAAAAGGTTCCCCACCCCTGATAAGGGACAAGAGGTCAGTGCCCCTCACTAAATAATCAGGTATTGCATGTTTTAAAAGTTCTTTCGGCACACAGGTTGAAAATCCCTGGTCTAGCTTAATGAAGTCATGGCAACTTTGAGGGACTATCCATTGTGTGGGCCAACTTTAGATCTCAGCTGTCTCCATTTGTTTCAAACAAGCTAGTCTAAAATGGGAAGAGGAAATCAAATCCAGCCTTCAGACCCCTTAAAGCTCTTATTCATTCATCCATTCATTTGATTGTTCTAAAAGCTACTGGGCCCCAAAG
>NW_005871159.1:3189899-3214325 GCF_000147115.1 Myotis lucifugus
CCCTACAGACAGACTTCAGGCTCTCCAGGCAAAGCCCAGAGGGCAAGGATTCAGAGGAGACAGCCCACTGGACAAGACCACCAGCCATTAGGCCCTCTGCAGCCCTGTAGAGGGCACAGGGACAGGATTGGGGTGGGAGGGGATTGGGGGACAAGAACAGAATGAAGTCAAAAGTCCTGAGGGCACTGGTGGCCACACCTGCTAGGAAAGCCACCTGCAGCCCTAGTGAAGCACCTGCCATATCTGAACCCCAGATGCTATATATACTACTGAGAAGAGGAAGCAGGCAGCAGTGAAGAGCAAATGGAGAAAAGCACTGGTGGGGGCAGGAGACCTGTCCTTGGGCAGCTCAGCCACAAACCAGATGTGGAGCCTCAGCCTCCTGCCATCTCTGTCACTAGGCTTCACCTTTTCAGAGGGTCTTTTCAAGTCCCTTTGCCTCCATGAGTCTTCCACACACTTCCAGGACAGGGATTCACCTACAGGTGCAGGGTTCAGGTCTGGCCCTTCTTGCCTCTTAGAAATACCTGGCACAATGGATGTCTATTTCAGTGACACTCAGATCTATTCCTCTTACTCACATCTTTGTCCTGGGGGCCAGTCCTGCATCTTCACCTAGATAGCACATCAACTCCCATTCCACATGCCAAATATCACTTTGCAATGAAAAAATTACATTCTGGGGGTAACATTAGCTAATCCTATCCTATCCTATATAATAAAAGGCTAATATGCAAATCAACCAAATGGCGGAACGACCAGTTGCTGTGACGTGCACTGACCACTAGAGGACAGACGCTCAACACAGGAGCTGCCCCCTGGTGGTCAGTGCACTCCCACAGGGGGAGTGCCACTCAGCCAGAAGCTGGGCTCATGGCTGGCGAGTGCAGCAGCGGTGGCAGGAGCCTCTCCCGCCTCCATGGCAGCGCTAAGGATGTCCGACTGACAGCTTAGGCCTGTTCCCCTTGGGCCTAAGCCATCAGTCGGACATCCCCCAAGGGCTCCCAGACTGTGAGAGGGTGCAGGCTGGGCTGAGGGACACTCCCCCCCCCCAAGTGCACAAATTTTGTGTACCAGGACTCTAGTATCATTATATAAGCAAACCTTGTGTCTTTATTACAAAAGCTGGGGCCAGGAGACAGCCCTATTTTTGCCCATGTCCAAGGCTGCAGTCAAGGACTCCCCACCTTCCTATATAGCCACCTGTTGGCTTTTTCCTTTATTATGTTACTAAATCCATTATTTCCCCTCTCAGTGCTATTACAGAGCTTCACACCATCATCTCTCAGCAGCCCATGAAGAGGCTTCTAGCTAGATTATCTGCCTCGGAAGTCAACTTTCCTTCCTCCCCTCCAACCATCCTAGACAGGATAGCCAGGTTATTGGTAAAATAAGCAGACAACCCCTTAATGGATCCACACTGCTTATAGGATACTCTCTCTTTAATCTGACATTACCGAACCTCCACCCTCTCCACCCATGATTATCACAACTCCCAAAGAAACTCCGTACCACAGCCCTGGATGTTCTAAAGGATATTCTAGAATATTATCCCATGAAATGCTCTCCAAGGTCAACAAATGTGTTTGGTGCAGATATACAATATACATTACTACCATATTAAAGGCTCTGACAAGTCCTGCAGTAAAGAAACCTATTTCCCAAGCCTATCTGGCCCAAGAACTTTTGTAGCATTTCATCTATTAACTACTTTCTTAGAACTTCTGAACACCTTTTCTTGCCTGAAACAACAGCCCTCTGTTCTGCCTTCATTTGTGCCTCTAACTTGACTTTCCTTCAAGGGCCAGCTCTGACCTTACTCCTCTGGAAGCCTTCTCCCCCATCCCATCATCTGCACTCATGCTGCTTCCTTCCCTCACACCTGAAGCACCAACTACCTGTACCTCCTTGCTGAGAGGCAGGCGAGTACAATGGCTACGAGCCTAGATTTTGAATTCAGAGAAACCTGTGTTAAAATCCCTCACTGAATCTGAGATGGAGTTGTTCAGCTTGCTTGGTATAGACAGATAACAGCCTATTAAAGAAGGCTGTTGAGGGGATTAGAAGGTCAAGTCTAGCACAAGGCCTGGCACATCCCAGTACTCAATAAGTAACAATTAGTCATTTTTCTTCTTATTTTTAATCTTGGCTTTGTCATGTATCATTTCCTGTGTATCTTCCAGGTGGAAAGCCACTGAAGGCCCCACTGTCCCATCCCTCCCCTCTCCACCTCCATAAATCCAGGAGCAACAGCGTCACCTTCCACCAGACAGCAGGCAAATGCACAGCCCGGGCAGGAAAGCAGAGCCACCTGCCCAACTCATCAGCACTGAGCAACAGGCTGTCGGCCCCAAGACAATTCACGGCAGTCAAGTCCTCTAACTTCACAGAAGTTTCCAAATGTTACCATCCTGCCCTATCCCCATCCCTGCTTACTGCACCCCTGGAAGGGTAGGGAGGCCCTGTGGAGTCCAAGTGAATAGGTCTCACCCAAAAGCAGACTGGGTGGCCCATTTCCACAGCCCCACAATGGGGCAACAATGGACTGCTGTGTCAGGACTGACACTTGACATTTCCAGCTGCTGTTTCTAAAGCTTACATTTTTACCATCTCATTCATGTGACTTGTTCAGTTACTATCTGGAACTGAGAAGTTTCATTTCCACTTCTAGTCAATCCTGACTTGCGTTTTTCTTGATGCTTTTTGTATAGCCTTCTCTGGTTTAAAATATACCCATTTCACCCTGTGAGCTATTCTTCAAAAGGCTTCTGAAAAGCTTTTATGTGTCGTAGGTGGGAGTGACATCTCTAGCACCAAGGGCAAGGACTTACCTCACCAGCATCTCCCAGCCGCTCGGCCGCACCCCCTCCTCCTGCTCCTGTGTCCTCTCTCCCACATCCCAACTCCACTCCATGCTCCAGCTTCTCCCCCTCACTCCATCCACCTCTCCTGCTCTCCACACAACCTGTCACTACCCCAAACCCTCCTTCTTTCCATTTCCAAAATGAAAACAGCTTTAACGTGCCTTTTCTGATCATCAAAATGCTGTACATTTTGTTAAATACACACCACACCACACAGCGCACACACACACACACACACACACACAATAAGTGCATGGAGGAAAAAAAATTATTTGAAATTCTACCACACAGAGAAAAACACTGATCTATATGTTGATGATTATCCTCAGAGATACCTTTTTATAAAAACAAAGCAAATCCAAACTTTTACAGAAAAAGGCCCACCACAATATGTAATTCTGTAATCTACTTTTTAAAAAAAAGCTACAACCATATGATTTGGACGTCATCTATGACAGTGCATATGGAATTATGTTACCACTTTAAATTGACCTAACAAATCCTCTAACAGTAGGCATTTAGGAACAACAACCTCATCTTTTTAAAATACTAGCATCTCAAAATATTTGGATGTAATATTGAGTGGGAAGAAAAAGCAGAATTTGGTCTGTGCATTTTTATTACAATCATGAAAAACCATAATGACCAGGCAAAAGAACAGAGTAGACATTAAGCCAGTGCTAAGCGGAAGAGCCTGAAAGAAGTCTATTTATAAAAGTGGTGTTCAAACAGCAAAGAAAGTCCTTCAACAAAAACTAAGCTGTAAGATGCAAAAATCCCCATTATTTTAAAAAATGCAATGACAGTGAGGTCAGGGTAAAACATTTCAAGCGGCTGATCTTCACTTACTTTAACATCATAGTTTTCTTCCAAGTGGGGAAGGGAGACAGCAGTACTGAAGCCATTTGGTCTTTGAGACAGGGAACCGGTGAGAGGCACCTGAGGGTGGGCATTCATGGGGAGAACTTGGGCGGGGCTCAGGCTCGGAGCTCACCCAGGAGAAGCCTTCAGCAAACAAACTCAACCTGCACTTCGCTTATTGGTCTTGGTGGCCAGACACAAAGTTTGAATGTAAAAGGTGTACCTGGTGCGAGATGGGTATACAGACTCCATAGAACTATAGCATGAAAATGAGAGGCACAGAAAAAATGGCAGCCTAATGATGGCTGCGATAGTCATTAATTCATTAACATTCATGAGTATCTAACATCAATGGAGTCCTTATGGGATGTCAAGCTCTGTGGAAAGTGAAGTACATGCATTATCACTGGATCCTTCCAAAAACTCAATGAAAAAGGCACAATTGTTTTGATTCCCATTTTGCTGAACAAAAAACGTGGGGCACGGTTATTTAGTGAGGATCTATAAGATAAATACCTGCAATCAGGCAAACTGAATTCCAAGCCTGCTCCCAGCCCGTACCCGCTTCCCGGGATTTATGAGCCCGGCACACTCTGGCACCGGGAGATGGAGAATCAGGGTACACATCCAGATGACTAAGGCCTCAAGTCTGCAGTCTGTTTTTCAGGGGAAAGAGAGCCTGCAAGTTAATCATCATAATAAGCCGTCTTCTCTATAAGGAGCTCTATGTACTGCACAAGAATGCCACGACTGTCTTTCACTTTCAAGAGGTCTCCATGGAAATGCAGAAAACCAAGTGCGACAGGGAGCCGGTCCTCTCCAATCTGTTCAGTTTTACATAGGCCCCTGGTCGGGGACTTCGGCCATGTCACCACGGTCATTTTCTTAGAAGTAAAACGGACCAAAGGCACTTAGGAAGCATCACAGAAGGAAGGCATTCCTGGAGGAAGCCGAGCTTGCAGGCTCAAGGACAGTATATTTTGCTTAAACATGACGAGTGGAAGGTCTAGGATACTATATTTGGGCAAACGGTTGATTTGGGGTTTGGTGAAGTCCTGGGTTTGGCAGCAGCGCCCGTTTCCCACCCTGCCCCCGCCCCAGGCCACGTGGGCACGGCTACAGAGCTTGGCTCTCACATGGACAAAATCCACTGACTTCTCCCTGGGCCGGAGAGCAGAGGTGGCACAGCTACTCCAGGGAGTGACAGGGTGAGGAACAAGCAGCGAGAAGCCAACAAGAAGCAAAAGAGACGAAGCCCTAGCATGGGTGGTGATGGTGTCCCATCGGGAGGGCAGAAGTCCCCCTGGGATCCAGGCCCGTAAAGGGCACTTCACAGCAACTCAGGCCACACTGACGTAACCACTGATTTTCTTATCCATCCTTCCTGTCAGCCTGAGCAGGGAGCATACATTAATCATCTCCAGGTCCCATGGAGGGCATTCAATACATGTTTATGGAATGAATTTAAAAGAGTTCTGGAGATTGATCACAGGAATAATGTGAATGTACTTGATAGTACTGAACTGTACACTTAAAAATGGTTACGATACGAAATTTTATGTTATGTATATTTTACTACACTCAAAAAATAGCACATATTACAGGGGGGGAAAGGTGGTAACACTTGGAAACTTCTAATGTTCACTATGTGAAATTTGGTGAAGTATGGGTTGAGTAATTTGCCTGTAAGAACTGTGGGGCCCCGGCTGGTGTGGCTCAGTGGTTGAGCATATCGACCCATAAACCACGAGGTCATCGGTTTGATTCCTGTTCAGGGCACATGCCAGGGTTCCGGGCTTGATCCTCAGTAGGGGGCGTGCAGGAGGCAGCCTATCCATGCTGTTTCTCTCTCATTGATATTTATCCCTCTCTCTAAAGATCAATAAAAACATATTTTTTTTAAAAAAGTGTGGGGAAGGGCTGAATTATGAAACTGTTATCAATAGTGAACCATGACTCACTGAGATAAGTCGCAGAGATGGCGAATATGATAGTAGGTTTTTCCAGGTAGAACTTAGCAAAGTAACTTCTAGAAAGTCTTCTCTTCCAGGAAGAGCCAGAAAAATATGTAGATGGTTAGACATGAGGCCCCAAATCCACCCAGGAGACTCCACTCAATAGTTCCAACAAGTACAACCTTCCTCACAGTCTTCCAACCTGAGCCTTAGGGCCCACACTCTTACCTACTAAAGGAGAGACAGGAAGCTGTTCGGGACCCCACCTTCACTCGCACCTCCTTATATAAGCACGGAGGTTGCATTTCACAAAGTGAGATCTGTGGGATGTTACTAATACCCTTGAAAGAGATGGTCAGATAAATCTGAGAAACAGTGGACACTACCATGGTAAATTTACAGGATCTTCAAGAAAGGGGGCGTGGTAGGAAGTTTCACATACCGCTCTGACCCAGAGCTTCCCAGCCTCCCATTACCACCTGGGATGTCCACTGCCTGGAACTCAGCTCAGGAAACAATGTAACGGACATGACGAATTACTTGGAATATCCTGAGTTCCGATTCTGGCTCCCCAATTTATTAGTGGTGTGATCTCGGGCAAGATATTTGAATTCTTCAGGCCTTAGTCTTCCTCCCATTAAAATGGAGTACAGGACTCGGACTCTGAAGTCAGACAGGCTTTGAGTCCTGACTCTGGCATTTAAGAGCAAGGGGAGCCTGGTCAGACTAGTCTTTCTACATCTCAGCTCTCTCAGCTGTAAAATGGGAGTAATCATCGTATCTATCCCACTGTGAGGACTGCAAGAGAGAATACAGGTCAAGTGTTCATTACAGTGCTCTGCATCAGGTAAGAACACAATACACGTGTTCTCTTTCACTCTATAAACTCCGAAGTGCAGTATGAATGTTACAATCCTTTAAGGTCCAAGCCAAGGCCCACTCTTCTTTCATGAGCTTCCCCAAAAGCTCTCTCACCTCTGGGCTTACACAGCTTGGAAGAGTTCTATATTGTCCATAAAGTTATTTGGCCTTTAGTCATGTGCTGATATGTAGTATTATATCCTGTGTTGGTATCTAGTGATTCAGATACAATTCTTATCTCACATTCATTATTTTCCAAAACAGAATTGGGGGACCTAAGTGAATTTAAGTGAATTTAAATGCTGGCCACGTGTAAGCACAGACCTAGTGTAAAAATGTTTAAGGGGAACATAAGATGTTGAAAGCTAAAGCCTACCTCCTAGAAACAATGCTGACGGGCTGCTGTGATCTTCCCAGGTTTTGCCTGAGCATATACAAATAAATGTTTTTATTAAAATAGGCTCGTCCCATACATACTAGTCTATAACCTCTTTTTCTCTAAGACATCAGTCTCTGTCAATACATATTGACTTGATCCTCTTTTCAACTGCTCTAAAGTATTCTACTGTGTGGCTATACCATACTTAGTTGGTTCAATACAGATTGATATGTAGGCTGTTTCAAAGGAATAACAACTTCAGGGCAAAAGCTGTGTCCTGGGTATTTTGGCATCTCCACGGAGCTAGTATAGTGCCCGTGGTAAAAATTCAGTAAATTGTGTTGTATAAACTCTGACAATGTTGACCTCTAAATCACAGGTGATTATCAGGCCACCGTCTCCAGAGCCAGCACTGTTGTGCAAAGCCTGGATAATAAAGAGCAATACTGGCATTGCTGGCCCTGAGATATAAGTCTCAGATCAAAAAGACAAACTGTTCGATATTGTTTCAATGCTGGCTCCTTTCCCATATTAAAAATGTTGGGTGGCCCAGCAATTCTACTCACAGGTAGAATTGAAAATATTATGTCCACACGAAAGTGTGCACGTGAATGTTCACAGCTGTGTCACTCATGTAGCGAGGTGGAAGCAACCCGAATGTCCGTCAGCTGGTGAATGGGTAAACAAACCGGGGCATTGCATGCAGTGGAATATTACTCAGTCACAAAGAGGAATGAAGTACTGTATGTGCTACGACACGGATGACCCTTGAAAACATTATGCCAAGTGAAAGGAGGCCGTCACAAAAGCCCACATATTTTATGATCCTATTTACCTGAAATGTCCATAATAGGCAGATCCAAAGAGACAGAAAGGAGATTAGTGGTTGGGGAGTGGGGGAGCAATGGGAAGTGACTGCTGACTGGTTTCTTGGGGGGATGATGGAAATGTTCTGGAATTATATTAAATACCACTGAAATATATACTCTAAGTCTGTGGTCGGCAAACTGCGGCTCTCGAGCCACATGTGGCTCTTTGGCCCCTTGAGTGTGGCTCTTCCTAAGCCTGAGGAGTACCCTAATTAAGTTAATAACAATGTACCTACCTATATAGTTCAAGTTTAAAAAATTTGGCTCTCAAAAGAAATTTCAATCGTACTGTTGATATTTGGATCTGTTGACTAATGAGTTTGCCGACCACTGCTCTAAGTGGTGAGTTTTATCATGGATGAATTATTTGTCAGTTAAATGTGGAAAAATTATCAGTTAGCAATTCTACTTTACCGCTAATTTACTGAAAGAGTATGACATGAGAACCACCAGAAGGCCAAGGGCTGTGCCGGAGACACATGGTGAGCAAGACCTTCCCTGCCCTAGGTCAAGCCATGAAGAGTGACACAGCCACACTCCATTGAGGTGGGGGCACTAAGAATTGTGTCAGGGAAGTGCAGGGAATCCGGGGTGCTGAGGCAGAGTCAGTACTGTCTAGTGGCAAAGAAGGCTTTCCAGAAAAGTGGTCTGTGACCCGAGGAACAAGGAGCAGCGACCAAGGGAAAAACGGGCGAGTGTCCCAAAGGAAGGATTTGTATGAGAGAAACATCACGGAGGGGCTGAAAGATAACCAATCCATGGGGAAGAGCCCAGTTATCCAAACGTGCCAACAATGTTATTTTAAACGTCCAGCAAGTATTGGACTCCTACTGCATGGGCACCGTGCTAGATGCTGAGAACCCAATGGCTCAATGCAGACGATGTACAGCTTTCAGTATACAAGTGTGTATCTTCATGGATGCATGACAAATAGTCCACGGCTAACTGACTGCTTGGTTTCAACATGGCCTTTTAAAAGGACAAAGACAATTTGTCAATATCTATCAAAAATACAAAGGCACTTACGCTTGGGCCCAATCATCCTGACCTTTTGGGAAAATATGCTACAAGGTATGCCTGCATAGGTACAAGTGACGCACACACCAAGCTATTCGTCATAGCACTGTTTGTAAGAGCAAAACACTGAAACAGCCTAAGAGTTTGTCGAAGGGGACTGCTTAAGTGAATCAGTGAACCTGCACAATGGGAGACTATGCAACCTTGACACAAACGAGGACCTTCTGTGTTCTGACATGGGAAGATCTCTGGGATGCTTTGTTAACCGGAAAAGGCAAGGTGCTGAACAGTGTAGATAATACTTCACGTGGCTAAGAAAGGGGGCAGGAATACACAAACACACACACACACACACACACACACACACACACACACGTATATATGTAAAATCCATCATATATTTATAGCTGCATATATTTAAACCCAAGAAGGATGGAAAAAGAGTTAGTAAAAGTGGTTATGGGGGGCAGGAGAGGGGAGCTGGATGAGAAGAGCTGGGGAGGGAACAATTCTCAGTGTGTTCTTTTTATATGTTTTTGATTTTTGAACAATGTGACTATACTGGCAAAGATTACCTATTCAAAAAACTTATTTTTTAAGCTTTAAAAGCCTGAGATAATGGGTTCTCTATCTGCATGCACATGCTAAAAAGGCCAGCATTCCTAATGTGCTCACAAGCATCTCTTACTGGTTACCTGAGAGCCCAGAAGAGATGTGCATAGAGAACCTGCACATGGCCAGCAGCAGCAGCAGAAAGGTGACTCAAGACACACACTATCCTGTGTGTTCACTGGACTATCCTCGATCATTTCATACCAGCTATGTGTTGGGCACTGAGAGGATGATACCAAGAAAATGGGAAGCACCCCTTCCTTTGGGAGGGCTCACAGCAAGTGCAAGGAGCCAGCCTCAGCCCTAGTGCCTGTGGCCTTCCTGGTACAAATCTAATCGAGTCAGTCCTGTGCTCAGAAATTTTCAAGGGCTCCTGACTGCCGAAACTTAGGAACAAATCCAAACTTTCGAAATAGGGCCTCCATGGCCCCAACCCTTCCTGACATTCAGGATTCAATTTCCATCGCTTTCTTCCTTAAACCTACCACCCCTTCACCCTCTACTTTGACAACACGGCGCCACATACTGCACACACCACACACACACATCTCTGTCCTTTACACATGTCCTCTCACTGCACACCGGCCTGGCCAGTGCCCCTCAGGTCCAGTCCCAGCCCAAAGGTCTCCTTTATAAAATGAACTGCCCCCAAGGCCCCGGGGGGGGGGGGGGTTATGCTCCCTTCCCTGACCCTCACACTGCACCTCCTACACATAAGAGCAGCAATGACACTGTCACCTCCCCAAGGACTCTGGGCTCCGTGATGGCAGGATCTTCCCCTTTTCATCCTTTATCCTAGCCCCAAGAACAGTGCTTGGCAAAGAGCAAATGCTCAGTCTAAGTCTGGCTGAATGAATAAACAAGAGACACACAGAGGCAGACAGAAAGCAGGGATGAACTCTGTGTGGAAAGAAGAGCCAGGGAAAGCATTCTGAGCAGGTGGTGCCTATATGGAAGGGGTGCTTCTATGAAACGAGAAGGTAGATGGAAAAGGGAAAGCCTTGGAGGTGGGGCATGAACAACAGCGGGAGGCAAGAAAGAGGAGGGAAGGGTCAGGAACCACAGGTAGATGGTTTGTGATGAGGGGTCAGGACAAAGGGCAGGGCCTGAGTCAGGTGCAGATGACCAAGCCTGGTCAGGCTGAGGGGAGCCTTGAATGTCATGCTGGGCGGCCCAGACTGTAGGTGGGCAGCTTGGAAGGATCTGAAGTCAGGGAGACCCATGCTCAGCTCTGTGTCTGCGGGCAGTCAGTGGTAGCTATGGGGGAGAGGGACTAGAGAGAGGCAAGAGGCTGAGGACCAGGCTACGATCCACCATAACCGTTCAGGTGAGACAAAGCAATCAGATGTGAGGGAC
This sequence comes from Myotis lucifugus, assembly GCF_000147115.1. Taxonomy (NCBI): domain Eukaryota; kingdom Metazoa; phylum Chordata; class Mammalia; order Chiroptera; family Vespertilionidae; genus Myotis; species Myotis lucifugus. The sequence continues at coordinate 3,200,674 of NW_005871159.1, forward strand.
GAGGCAAGGGATACTGTGGGTTTCTATTCTGATGGTGCACTTGTTTTATTCCTTCTTCTGGAGACGATGTAAACTACAGTCACTCACAGGGGCAGAGGGCATCTAATGAAATCGTGGCTGATCACCAGCAGGACTTGGTATGAAGACCCCCTCGCCTCAGCTGGTTTTGCTCAGGGGATAGAGTGTAAGCCTGAAGACTGAAGCGTCCCGGATTTGATTCCAGTCAAGGGCACAAGCCAGGTTGCGGGCTCAAATCCCATTAGGAGGCGTACAGGAGGCAGCCAATCAATGATTCTCTTTCATCATTGATGTTTCTATCTCTCTCTCCATCTCCCTCCCTCTCTGAAATCAATAAAAATATATATTTTTAAAAAAAGACCCCCTGGGTGTCCAGCAAGGGTGCTAGAAATCAGCCAAGGGGAAACCTCACTGCATCTGTTTCCAGGGATTTGCCAGAAGTTTAGAGACGAAAGCACATGAGAAATCAGTTAGTCCACATTTTGTCAAGCACACCTCAAAGAATTCTTTACGGACACCCCTGTCGGGCACTCCCTGACGAAATATGGGTAGTCCCTAGCACATAGTGAGGGCTTGCTAATTTTGTAATAACTGCTACACAGGCCATAGCAGGGAGGCAAGAAAGAGGAGGGAAGGTTCAGGAACCACCTACATGACTCTGTCCACCAGCCAATCCCTGGGGTCCCTCCTCATCCCCACCTACTCCTAGAAAGGCCTCCAGGAAAGAAGGCCCCCTCCCCCACCTCCTCTGAACACTGAAACCAAACCAGCTTCCTCAGGTAAGACCACGGTACTTGGATACAAGCCTCTACATTGGCATATATATATATATTTTTTTTGAGTGGCCAGATTATTATGACTGGCCAGATTATTATGACCACCCCATCAGTACTTTGTTGGGCCACCTTTTGCCTTCAATACTGCGGCGATTCTTCTTGGCATTGACTCCACGAGATGTTGAAAGGTGATGCGAGGAATCTGACACCATGCCTGATGAACAGCACTGTCCAGTACTGTGAAATTTGATGGTTGTGGAACCAGCTGCCTGATGGCTCTTTTAACTTCGTCCTACAAATGCTCAATTGGATTGAGATCTGGTGATTGTGGAGACCACCTAAGCAAGGTAAAGTCTCCCTCATGTTCTTGAAACCACTCCTGTACAATATGACCACCGTGGCATGGCGCATTGTCTTGTTGGAAGAAGCCATCTCCATTGGGATACGCCATCAACATGATAGGATGAACTTGATTAGCAACGATACTTAGGTATGTTGTGCTATTCAGACGTTTATAATGATCTGGCCCTCTAGCAACTTCAGCGCGAAATTATAGCTAATTTGCCTACAAATGTCAGGTGGTCATAATAATCTGGCCACTCAGTGTGTGTGTGTGTGTGTGTGTGTGTGTGTGTGGCGAAGCCCTGGCTAGTGTGGCTCAGTTGGCTGGAGCAGCATCTCATACACCAAAATGGTTACAGGTTCAATTACAAGTAAGGGAACATACCTAGGTTTCAGGTTCCATCCCTGGTTGTGGTGCATACAGGAGGCAACCGATCAATGTTTCTTTGTCTCTCTCTTTCTCTCCCCCTACACCCGGTCTCTCTAAAATCAATGAAAACATATCCTTGGATGATGATTTTTTAAAAGGTGGAGAAAAAAATATTCCATCTAGCTGAGGCCCTACTTTATTAAAAAATTTAAAATCACATTAGATGCAATAAATACATTTTAAATATGTTCAAAGGCTAAAGTCACACAAAGGCAACACAATATGGTAAAACAAAATGATATACATGTTCTAGGGCAACACTGCCTTACCACACACCCTCAGAAAGCTCTTTCTCTCTCCAGCGTTATCTTTCTCTCTCCAGCGTTAACTTGCCTTGCTGCTCGGCTGTGTCACCTGCATTGTAGGCGTGGGGAGAGAGCTGGGGAGGAGGCCTTGCAGTGTCAGCAGTCTCTGAATCAACACTGGAGAATTCCTGGATGGGGGTCTCTGGGCATACTTTCTGGTTGGGGGTAGAAACTAAAATTGGGAGGGGGGGGAGTTATATGGATCCTCGCCACAGTCTGCTGACCACACTGCTGTCCCATCTCACGGTCTCCAGAGCAAACTTGTCATGTCACCTTCTGTCCAAAATTCCCTCCCCATTACCTCCAGGATAAAGCCTCAACTCCTTGACGCGACCTGCAAGGCCCTCCGTGACCTGGCTCTTCCTCCTCTTTCCCTCTCCTCCCGCTTCGCCCCACCTCCAGAACATCCTATCACCCAGGCGGCTGAGTCCCCTAGGGCTGCACACCAACCCCAGCCCCCTTCACCTCTATGTTTTCACAAGGACCAGCTGACACTCTGTCTAGGGCCATCCCGCATCCTCTTCTCACCCTGGCCTTGGCCAGCATCCATCACACCCCTACTCTGAGCTAGGAGCCCCTCCTCCACGGTCCCAAAGCTCCCGCTCCAGCAGACCGCTATTCAGTGAGCACCACTGTGTGCTGGGCCCAGAAAACCAGCATGGCAGCCCAACTGGAGTTCTCATCGTCAAGTGACTCTGCCTGTGTCCTGTTATATGTCTCCCTTGCTAGTTGGTAAGGTTGTTCCCTGTAATCGGGGACCGTTTCCTTTTCCTTTGTTCCCAGAAGCTAGAACAATGCCTCGCACAAAAGCACTGTTTAATCAATATTTATAGAATGAGGAGGCAAAAGATTAGAATCAACTCAGACTCCTATCCCTTGAGCCACAGCTGTAGGCTAAAGGTGTGGTCTGCGGCCAGTGACGATCTGAAGTAAATGGACCCAGACACTCAAGAAATACTGGTTGAGAAATGCCTCGTTATCTTTGTTTTGAAACTCCTAATACAATACAACTCCTGTTGACAAACATGTTAGCTGGCTTCCATTTCAGATTGTAGAGTCAGGACTACACTTGCACGGAGCACCTATATTTACTGAATGATTTTAAAAGAAGAAAATTGAATGGCCGAGTGGCTGAATAGTGTTGAATGAGTATCTTTCCCAGACTGGATAAGAAAGTCAAAAAACTGTTTTTTTCACATTTCTTGGGTAATAAAGTACACTGCATAGCAGACCAAAGTTGCCTTCTTTTGGGGGGCTCTGTAATGATGGCTTGCCAGAAATTTCTGGGGTTGGATATTAAAAAGTATTAAGACTTTAATATTAATCACTATGGATGGAAATCTTTCTAGAAATCTTTCTGAGTACACTGCATACTTTTACTTTTTCATGAAACATATAAATCAAATACTAGTACGGTACTAGTCTATCATAATAACCTCAAAATCTACTGACGCTGTTTGCTCATATTCTGACACCTGGTATTCCTACTTTTTCATTTCTTATGACTTTTAAGTATTTAATAATGACTAGCCTTCCCAGCTGTCAGCTACCACCTGTCTACCTACCTCAGCACTACTTCTGTATTAACTTATTCTTTCTTCTGTAACCTTGGGATCCAGATAACCAAGCCTCATATGACGCCACATAAGGAAATGTAGGTGGGCTTTGAGCAAAGGTGTGGGAGACTAACCTAGGTGTGGTTCACAGCATCAGGGCACAGGTTTAGTGAGGGCCATTGTCTGGCTGCTCTGGAACCTTTGCATCCTACTTCTCAGTTATGTTCCAAATGGATGGGCAGCCACAAAGGGTGGTTCCATGTAGTTGAGGAGTCACTCCAACCCTTTCAAATGTAGTAAGAATAGGTCAGTGATGGTGAACCTTTTGAGCTCAGCGTGTCAGCATTTTGAAAAACCCTAACTTAACTCTGGTGCCGTGTCACATATAGAAATTTTTTGATATTTGCAACCATAGTAAAACAAAGACTTATATTTTTGATATTTATTTTATATATTTAAATGCCATTTAACAAAGAAAAAACAACCAAAAAAATGAGTTCGCGTGTCACCTCTGACACGCGTGTCATAGGTTCGCCATCACGGGAATAGGTCCTGGGCTCTTACCCTGTACCAGGCCTTCTTGGAAATGCTGTATTTGTACGAACACTTCTAACACGTTTTGTATGAACCTTCCTAATCCTCTCAACTACTCTATGACATATTATGATCCCCATTTTACTGATGAGGAAACTGTGGCACAGAGAGGTTACATAATTGATCAAGATGGCACCGCTAGGACATGGCAAACCAGGATATAAACTCGGGCAGTCTGGCTCCAGGGCCACTGTGACCCATGGCCTCTAATGGTTCCCCGACAGAACCATTCCGCAAGGATCCCTAACTCGGAAAGCAGTGTGGAGCCCAGCATGGTCCAATGGAACTTTCTGTGATGATGGAAGTATTCTATTATCTACGCTACTGAGCACTTGAAATGTGGCTAGTGTGACTGAGGAACGGAATTTCTAATTCCATTTCATGTTAATGCATTTACATTTAAATAGTCAAATGTGGCTCGTAGCTACCTCTTCGATGGCACAGGTGGAGACTGCTTTGGGTGAGTCGAAAACTGTGGCGTGTTAAACATAATGGATAACTCCTACTTGAGACTAGGCTTTGGAAAAATGTAATTAAGTACTGATGCATCTCCTCTCAGCACGTACTGTTTTAAATTCATTCTCATAATGTTGAGGAAGAAAGCACGCCATTTGGTCGGTGTAGTTACAGAGGCCTTCCAGATGAAGTGGGAGCTTGTAGAAGCAAAAGTATTAGTTGGCCAGGCAAAGCCTTAAGAGCACTGTTGGAGTGTGGGGCTTGGGGATGGCAGGTCACAGGTCAGGTTTCAGACACTAGATTCACCCTATTGATCTGAAAAAAGAAAATCATAAGCCACAGATAAATGTATGTGTGTGATGAGAATATATATCATTGAATATGGAAATATGTTCAAACCCAGGGCCCCAGACCATATTCAGAGAACTGGTATGATAAAACCTGACTGGGCAGAGCAGAAAGCATGGGCCATGGTGCCCAGGGCAGTGACCTCTCCTTGCTCATCCTGGGTCCCCTGGTCAGCACTGCAGAGGCCATAGGGCCTCTGACATGGAAGCCACAAACCGTGCCAACCCCCTCCCCCACCCTCAACGGTTCCTTTCTAATTATATGATTTTTTCCCCTTCCCCACCACTGGTTTCACTAAGCTGCATTGCATGTCAAACCCAAATTTAGGCTAGAAACTGACTTCAACTCAAATAAGAAATGAAACCAAGAGTTGAAGTTGAGACACTAATCCAATAGAGGCGCAGCTTTATTCTGACTCAGCCTAAATCTCTGCGGCTGGGGGGAAGGTGCCTCCTTCCCTTTGCTCCCAACTTCAGAGTAGCAACTTAAGTGTTATATCCATTGTCCAGCCCTGGTCTGCACACCCATGCTAAGAAGGCATAACTGAGCCACAGGACAGTTGACACCCTTAGGAAGCAAATGGGGGACAAGAGGTACACAGTTATCTAGTGGCAGAGCCTGAGGAAGAACAAAGTCTCCCAAATCCCAGCGCTCGCCCCTGCCACCACACACCTCCCTGCCCAGGCCGTAGCTCATGCCTTGGAGACCCTAGTGAGGAGCACATGTTCACACTTCATGCCAAACCAGAGTTCAAATTGCAATAAAAAAAACACAAAAAACTAGCTATCAAACATTCCTTTCCACCTCAACATCTCCCTTCTAAACAAGAGTCAGAAAATCCATACAAACAAGTTAGTCCTCGCCCATTGAGGTCAAAAGTTGATCCACGACAGCCCAGCCAACATGGCTCGGTGGGAGAATGTCAACCTATGAACCAGGAGGTCACAATTCGATTCCCGGTCAGGGCCTAGGCCTGGATTGCAAGATCCATCCCCAGTTTGGGGCATGTAAGAGGCAGCCGATCAATGATTCTCTCTCATCGATGTTTCTATTTTTCTCTCCCTCTCCCTCTCTGGAAAAAAAAAAAATTATTTCATAACAAAGTCAGAATACAAACTAAACACACTCAAAACTCTAGAAGTGTTAGGGCTAAAAAGTTCAATTCAGCTCCCAATTCAGCAGGAATTCTCAGCAGGAAACCAGGCATTGTGAGGCAGGCCTGTGTGATTTCCTGCAGGACTCCAGGAATTGCTGGAGGGAAGGCCTGTTTATCCAAGGAATGCTCCTCCAGGTCAGGAGCTCCCAGACTGTGCTTAACCTTCCGGAAAAGAAGCTGATAAGACACCCCTGGCATCTCAAACCCGGAGCCACATTCTACATTCTCACTGGCTCTCAAGGCTGTCTTTATGGGCACACAAACCGGACTGCAAACACTTGTTAACTAACATGGTCCTAGGCCAGTGATGGCGAACCTTTTGAGCTCGGCGTGTCAGCATTTTGAAAAACCCTAACTTAACTCTGGTGCCGTGTCACATATAGAAATTTTTTGACATTTGCAACCATAGTAAAACAAAGACATATTTTTGATATTTATTTTATATATTTCAATGCCATTTAACAAAGAAAAATCAACCAAAAAATGAGTTCGCGTGTCACCTCTGACACGCATGTCATAGGTTCGCCATCACTGTCCTAAGCCTTCCTCAAAGCAAGCAGGGAGGTCAACAGAGGAAGTTTGTAAAAATGAGATCTCTACCCTTTATCCTGAGGTAGGCACACCCTTCTCCCTCCCCAAAAGCCACATAAATCTTCCAAAGGGTGGTGAGTCACTAAAAAGTCTCTTTTTAAAAGTCTCTATAAAAAGAGAGCATCTACACATTTATAATAAACATGAAGGAACAAACTGATTAAACTAATAATACTCTGCCCTTGCAAAATTCAGGAGCTTTATTAAGAAACTCTCTCCCTACTTCAAAGGCAGGGCAATTAGGCTCAGAGGATTCTGTCCTTCTCACCCCAGGTGTGATCGTCACCTCCACCAACCCGAAAGGAACATTACAGATCATGTTGGAGTTTGATGGCAAAAATCTTAAGAAAACACATGGAAGAGTTCTCTGAACTTCAACCAAGGTTTGAAGCAATGAAGGCCTCCTAAATACTAGAAATTGCACTTGTGTGCAGGAACACACACACACACACACACACACACACACACTGACTTTGGTCAGTTCACTTACTCACAAAGCTATAAAGTACAAGAGTACCAGCTGGGCTTCACAAAACTTCTAGGAGTGACCTCCACTCTTGTCCTCTGACTACTGGCAACCCCACACTCAGGGTGTTAGGTCTCAAGTCTATAAACCAAGCAATAGCTTGAGGTGAAGGCCCAACGGTCTGTAAGTCTGTAAGTTGCACCTGCCACTTACATCAAGACCTGACTCCCATCCACAAATAGTTTATTAGCTTTAAGCTACCACACTGTGACCTCTTCGAGCACAAGGACCCCATCTTATTCATCTGCATTCCCAGAGATCAACACAGGCACACAGCAGGCAATCAATAAACAGCAGCCAAATAAATGAACGCAGCACACTGAAGGAAGATAATTCATTTTCGAGGCTTCTACACTTACACTGGCATTTAAAGGTAGAGGCTAGAATTCCAGTGGGCAGGTGTGTAGAAAATGCACTGAACATGTGGGTTCAAGCCCCAAGTTTGCAAAAAATTCACTCTACTGTTCTGGGCAAATCTCTCAACCTGGGGAGGGGGGAGGAGGTCTTATTTTTCTCTTCTAGGTTTCCCTTAAACATGTAAAACTGGGAGGACAGTATTGTGCTCTTGAGCTATCCACAATAGTACCCTGATGATAAGGGCAGTGAAAATAAAACAGCCAGAGGCAGCCATTCCCACACAGATGTTGACTAATAACAGGGTAACTTGAACAGTGGGTAAAGCCTCTGCCCATTTGCCTATGTTCACATGTGATACACACATTTGGGTCATTCTCTGTAGTCTCTTCCAGGGAGATGCAGATTTCAATGACTGTTCCAGGCAGAAAAGCCTCCAAGTGGAACAATGACCCGCAGACATTACTTCCAGGTAATAAACAGTATCCACTCAGACAAAGAAAAATAAAGCAGCCTGTGGCTACATTCCGTAGACGCCCCATTCGGGGAAGCACCAGGGCTGAGCTGTAAATGTGAGCCAGACGTAGCTGAATTCTTATTTTGGCTCCGACTCTAACTCAGAGCGGATGGTCCTTAGCCAAGTCTCTCCTCTAGAAGCCAGGCTCTGGATGGGTATGACAACCCCCATAAACCATCCAGATTACAGGGTGAAGCTAGTAAAGCATTTCGCAGATGTGAAGTGTTGCCAACCCCGTAAGACAAACGAGGGAGGCTGTCAAGAGGCAACGTGGCTTGGGTGGGGAGCCACAGAACGGCGCCTCACCTAACCCTGGGCTCCCACAGACGCTCCGGGGGATTGGAGGGGGGGCTCTAGAGGACTCAGAGCCCCCCACTCACAATCTGCTACATTTCCTCTGCTCAAAATCAAAGGAAGCTGTGAACCTCCATTACCCAGAAAAGCCTCTTGCAAAGCTCTTTAAGCCACACAGTTAACTCACAACATTAACCAGCTGTGACTAAGTGAGGTTTGGTTCTCTTCTATAGGGGAACGTTTGAGACAGCAGAGGTAAATCAAGGCAAAGCACTAGGCTGCATAAAAGATAAAGGTCTGCTGGTGAAATAAGAGGCTGTGTCCAGAGCCACGTTAGTAGTTTTAGCGTTTTCTTTTCCTTTCTTTAACCATTAGGTACCAATGGATACCAGATACACAGCGCTGGATAAAAAGGCTGAGAGATAACATCAGGAAAGTTTCCCACCAAAGCCTGCTAATAGTGCGCGCACTGATTAGAAAGCACTTCTGTAGTTTGGAAACTCTAATCCGGTCTTATCAACCCTCTGGCTTCGTCATTTATCAGGGTGGGAACGGGAGGTACATCGGCTATGCCACAGAGTGATTTCTGGGGCCCCTGCCCACGACGAAGCAGATCAAAAAGGAGCGCATGCCTGCCAGAGCGAAGTTTTCACCATAGCAACACACGCTCCTCTGCAAACAGTCAGGACTGAGGCGCTCTATTGCGACCCGTCTGGACAGTGCCCCCGAGAAACGAGCATGGAGGGTTCAGACAACAGAGGGAGCGAGAGAAAAGTGGCCCTTGTTCAGCTTGCGAGGCAGCCTCCTCATGGTTTTCCTTCCTCCACACAGCTGACGGTGGCCACACCAAGACCCTCCAGCATCCACAGCCGGGGTTCAAATAAGACGGATGGCAGAGGAAACAGATGTGGAGCAAGCACGCCACAGGCTCCCTGGGAAAGAGGGACCCAGCGTATAACAACTGCACCCTTCGGAAGCAGACTGGGGAACCGAGGGGAAAGGCCTCATGGCAAAGCAGGTCACATTTAAAGTAAAATACAGCCGGGGCTCCCCACCAGCCGGTCTGGTGGTAGACGGTGTACTCACAGACCCAACAATGAAGGCAGCAACCATCACCATGGTTGTTGAGACCTCCGATCGAGTGTCTGTGTGCCGGCACAGGGCACGGCATTCAGACAGGTGTCAGTCTTCATCCTGCAGTCTGGGTCAAAAAACCACTAACTGATTAACACCACCTTCCTGCAGAGCACACTGTACCAAGAGAAGAACTAGGGGTAACCCGATGTGCCCTACATCCCACAGGACGGGGCGACCGACGCTTGAGGGCTGACCGGGAGAGAATCTAGTCCCAAAGTTCTGCTCTGCTGCTCAGATCACTGAGTGATGAACGCAGAAGTCTAACACAGAACAAGGGCACCCAAGAGAATCAGCGACCCTTCCCGTTTCCCCTGACTAATTTCTCCAGAACATGACTAATGGCCTAAGTCAGAGGTTGGCGGGGAAGATGCATAAAGCCAGGAACTGCCAACGCTGGCAAAGGAGCATCTTCAAAAGTGCATTCGAAGTTAGTCAAAGAAAGACAACATATGTCCACAGATGCTCTTATTAACACAACCAACATGGGACTATTTTAACACAAACATTAAGAGAAGGGACCAGCAGCCTCACTCCGGGTTATGAAACCCAGAGGCATGTGTGGGAGGATGTGTACAGAACCCACGTGCTAACAGGCGTGATGCAATGGGCTCCCACTGTACACGCTGCAAACACACTATCCTACAAGGTGGTCTGGTGCGGGGAAGAAGGTAGTTCCTGGAGGAAGGTAGCTCCGCCACACCTGGCTCCGAAACAAAACCCGAACGCCAGCCACTACCCAAAAATTCCTCTCAGTCCCAAACCCTGAAGTCATCACAGACCAAACAAATGAGGGGCCCAGAATTTCAGAAACATTTCCTTGCTGCAGGGCCAGCAGAGCCTGCAAATGAGCTTTAAAATAAACAAACAACGTGTGGGTCTCGCAAGGACGTTTTAGAGATAATGTGTTGGTGGCTTTCTCTCTGCTCCATGTACCCCCTCATTCTCCATTCTCTGGTGAGAGCTTTCTCTCTTTCCCTGCCTGCTTTAGTTTGAAACGTGGCACTCAAAGGGACACTGGAAAGCGAAGGGAAAGGGGGTGGCGGGAAGAGACTGCTTTTAAACCTGACACACACCATACACACCGCACTGGCCGCCCACACCACGCAGGACTGTCAGGCCCGACTGCCCCTAGGACAGGACTGCAGGGCTGAACTGTGGAGTGGAAAACTCCCCTTGCACCACCTCTCGGGAAAGCAGAGTTAAGAAAGAGAAAGCTGGAAAGCAGAGTTAAGAAAGAGAAAGCTGGAAGAGAAGGAAGGGGAAAATAAAGCTCCACATTCCTGACATTTTTTAGCCAAGTGCTGTGGCTGCACAGAACAGCTCTATTCCAAACAGCCTGCAGGACAGAAAGAAAACCTGAATTCTGGGGAAAGAACCTACACTTGGCCTTGGAAATGGGAGGAATCTTAGGACGGCTCAAAACTACACCAACGGAGGAGGGAAAGTCACCCTTTCATATGTGGTCCCAAAAGGAAGTGATGCCAAGGGAAGGAATTTGGAGTCGTCATCTCCCAAGGGACAGAACTGAAGTCCTGGGGTCCCTAGGGAGAAGCGAAAGCCCCTCTGAATGATGGCGCGCTAACTAGTGAGCTGGGGACGGAGGGGGCAAGGCAGGAATGACATGGAGACCAGTTAGGACACATGGGCTGGGCTGCCCGGGGTAGGAGAAGGGCCCAGCTCACTGGCAGAGACTGGACAGGGGACTGACTCTTTGTGGGAAGAATTATAAATGAGTTTTCTTGACTCGGCTTCTGAATGAAGGAATCCTAGCCGTGCTCAAGTTAGAAAGCCAAGAGCCTGCTGTCCTCTCCTCTCTCCTCGTCTCCCCTTTCCTTTCCACCTCCTTCTGTCCTCACTTCTAGGAAGAACTGTGATGTGCTGGAGTTACCTCCCCCATATGAATCCCTACATACAGACACACACACACACACTACACCTCCAGGGGAGAACCCAGAAGGCCCCAACTGTCCGCTAGTAAGTCCTGTGCTGGGTTATAAGGTGCCACCCTGGTTGTCCTCCACATGTGAAGATGCCCACAGGTGTTCCTCTGAGGTCCCTAAAAGTAACCGAGCTGTTTCTGCTCTCACCTGGGCGGGAGAGCAGAGTTCCGAAAATGTGCGGTCCCTCAAAATACCTGTCTCAGTGGAGAGTCAGTGAGGGGGAGGGGAGAAGTGTTCTTGTAGGTTGTTTTTTTCTCTCTCTCTCTCTTCTGTCAGGTACTGGGAGTAAGGGCTCTTGGCACTTTTCAACTCCCACAGAGTGCCAGGTTACTCTGTAGGACCTTCCGAGACTAGAGGCAGGGACGGCAGGAGGTACCAAGCTCAAACACTAGGCAGCTCTTTCTGAGCAGAGATAAAGCAGGTAGAGCCACGGACCTTAACCAGTGCCAGAAGCACAGCCAAGAGGCTATGCAGGAGACTTCGCCGGCTGCAGAGCGTGCTGCTATGAGGTCTACAGCTGTCACGTGTGTCTTTCCAGCCACACCCTCCCAGACTGGTGACATGGCACTGGGAGGCCTCTTAGAACGGAGGACAGCAAATGGATACAAACAGGACAGAGGGTATTGGCCAGACAGAACAAATTCTCTTATTTCGTTAAGCTATTATTATGAAAAATAATAACAGGGCTTCAGGGAGCAAGCGACTTGGTTTTCATATTTGTAGAATCTGTTATGGCTTTTGTTGCTTACATGATCTGTTAGACTTTACAATAACCCCATGAGGAAGAGGCTTGACTAACCTCTTTAATGATGGGGAAACTGAGGCTGCACTTAGTTTTTTTAGTCAGACTAGTGACAAAGCAGGGACTGGGACCCAGGGACGACCCTAGTACAGTGGTCGGCAAACTCATTAGTCAACAGAGCCAAATATCAATAGTACAACGATTGCAACTTCTTTTGAGAGCCAAATTTTTTAAACTTAAACTATATAGGTAGGTACATTGTTATTAACTTAATTAGGGTACTCCTAAACTGGCCTTTGCTAAAAACGTCCTCAATCTGATTGAGGTACGTTCGCTGAGGTCGACCCCTTCCAATTCTCCCATCCACGCTTGTCTTGTATACTTGTTTCGTATACAGCCCTTTCCAATACACCATGAGACCTGTGGGGGTGGGGGGGGGGGATGGGTTGAAGTCAAGGAGTACTACCAAAGGCTGGTGTGCAGACCCGTCCTAGCCTCAGGTTTATTTCCTACAGACCCTCCAAGGGCACATTCAGACATCTAACCTGACTCAGCCACCACAAAAATGTCCCCAGCTTGAGGGCAGCCTCACCAGCCAATTAGGACACTTGTCATCTCAGAGTGGAGAGGATGGGCAGGAGACAGAGAGACAGAGGGGGGGTAGGGGGGGAGGGAATGAGCCCGTTAGGAATCCTCCATCTCCAAGGCAGTTTACAAATGGTTACAGCTTCCTAACCCATTCCTGAGAATGCAGATAAGCAACCCTACCCAGAAAGGAGGACAAGGCCCTGCCTCCTTGGAGACCACAGTGAGAGTGAGGGGAGTGTCGCTAGATAGTGACAAGATATATCACAGCATGCCCTATTATGCTCACTTTCCTCCAGTTATTCTCACTTTTGAATACCACATTTTTCTCATTCTCTCTTAGGTCTTTCCCATCAGACCCCCTGGGTCTGACCCCTCCCAGCTTAGTACAAGCCCCTGCTCTGTGAGGTTTGCACCAGCACATTGCTGGGGGTAGGGGTAGGGGTGGGAGTGGGGGGGGTGAGAGTTGTAGGGCGCTATCCTCTCCCCTCCTACCCCCATAGCATTGAGAGAATCATCTTGCCCCTAAAAGCACAGGGTATCCCATCCTTCTCCCTGGCCCTGTAACAGGGAGAAGCTCCGGGTCCACCACAGATGGAGCTGAAGGAATAATCCAGAGTGATCGTGGGTCTATGAAAACTGGCCTTTTAGGAAAGGGCAAAAAAAGGGGGGAGGGCGGGCAGGAGGACAGCAGATGGGCACTGCTGGGATGGGCCACGGCCACACGTGAAGAAGCAGAAGACCCAGAAAACCAGGTGGGAGGTGGAAAGGGTCGGGTCCCTCCACTGGAAAAGCCCAGAAGAGCTGGCAGCCACGGCTTGGGAGAAGGAGTTAGTTGTGCAATGACTCCGGGTCTGGGAGTCTCCGGGCTTGGCTCCCGGACACCAGAAAGGAAACCCCACTGTTTGGGCCAGGGTGGCAGCACTGCGGTTGGTTCGAGGCCAGGCTTGGGATTCAGGGCTCAGAGCGAGCTGCAGGATATGGT
>NW_005871159.1:3215042-3220572 GCF_000147115.1 Myotis lucifugus
CTCCGGGGGCGGAGCCGGCGAGCGAGGCCTGGGTTCCCCTCGCCCCGGGCCCGCCACGCCGCAGGCCCCCCGCGCCCCGAGCCCCGCCGCATTCTTGGTGCTGCGGCCCTGCTGACCCCGCGCGCACGCAGCAGGCCGCGGGGGACGCGGACGCCCGGCCTGTCCTGACCCGACAGGAAGTGGGCCTGGGTTTCCCGGTCCCCGGCGCCCGCTCCTTCCTCCGCGGGAAGGGAAGGCCCGGGAGGCCGCGGGCCGCCGGGTAGTCCGGGGTTGTGGGCCGCAGCCCTGGGCGCTGGGAGCGGCGCGGGTTCGGTGGAGGGAGGGGAGCTGCAGTGCCGGCCTTCTCGCTGGCCATGGCGCTCCGCATGGAAAATAAATGAATGGACAGTTGACCGAGTGTTTATGGAGCTGGCAGGGGGCTGCGCACGGTTCATCGTGCTGGGGTTAGGCAGCAAACAAAAAAGACCCTGCCCTGGGGGAGCCTTGGTTCCAAATTGGGCGAGTGAATGCGTGGGTGCAGTTTTGCTCTCACTTTTGAGATCCTTGCACTCGGGTACGTTCGTTTTACACGTCTTACCCAGTCTTCCTTCAATAGTAACTGATCTGCAGAAGTGGGAGAATAAACAGTGAAGGACTTTCTCATTGCAAGTCTCTATTTAATAGTGTGTTTTTGAAAGCCCTCTGGGAAAGCACAAAAAGTATTTTAATAAATGAATTTATATTGGCAAATATTGGATTTATTCCCACCAGTAATGGAGTAAACTAATCACTTTTTAGATGTACAAAAACATAATATGAAAACAAAAACTACAAATCCGTATTCATTCTTTTAGTAAAGTCTATAGTTATTTCACTTCTAAGTAAATATGATTTCTTAAAAACGGTACAGTATGAAATGTGATTGAGTCGGGTTCCTAGATAAATCTTACATCTTCAGTTTCTTGACTCCTCAGTAATTAGCACACTGCCTTTGGTCTCTAACTTAAGGGAATGGGAGAGGGAAGCTTGTGTTGGACTAAACTTCATTTAACTTCAAGATCGACCTTTCTTACAGTTGGACCTTAGTGTTATCGAGAATAGAAAGATCAAGAACTCCGGAGCATCTCTCAATTTTCCATCTGAGCTTAAATCAATCAGGAGACTTTGGCTCAAAATAAACGATAAAGATTTATTCAAGGGCCTTGGCGTTTGCAAACTAGACACACAATTGAGCAATACCCAGAGTGTTCCTGAAGAGGAAAGAAAAGCTGAGGGTTTTTAAAGTAAAAAAATACATTTTTAAAAACATATTTTTATTGATTTCAGAGAAGAAGGAAGAGGGAGAGACAGAAACATCAGTGATGAGCGAGAACCATCAATCATGTGCCCTGACCGGGAATCAAACCATGACCTCTTGATTCATACATAGCTCAACACTTAACCACTGAGCCACACTGGCTGGGCTAAAAAATACATTCTTGAGAAGAATCAACCCTGCATTCTTAGCCTCTGGAATAGTCATCCCCTAGATCAGAGATTTCCAACCTTTTTCATCTCTAGCACACGTAAACTAATTACTAAAATTCTGCGGCACACCAAAAATTATATTTTTTGCTAATCTGACAAAAAGAAAAGTATAATTTTGGTTCATTTACACCGGATGGCTATTGTTGTGTTGTCTGTTGTCACTTTTTTAAAATTAATTTTTAGAGAGAGAAGAAGGGAGACAGAGAGTGAGAAACATCAATGTGAGAGCAAAACATCAACTGGTTGCCTCCTACGTGCCCCCCACTGGGAATCAAGGCCGAAACCTAGGTATGTGCCCTGGCAAGGGAATTGAACCGGTAACCCTCATTGTCATTTTTAATTTGATAATCTAAGGGGAAAAAAAGGTCAACACCCCTGACTAAATAGTCGGGTATTGCATGTTTAAAAATTCTTGCGGCACACCATTTGAAAATCACTACTCTAGATGATGGGTGGTCTGGATGATGGATGTAGAGTGGTCTGGACATGTGAATATTCTTTCCTTAGTCCTCCAGGGGGTGATCAGAGGGTTATCAGCAGGTTTCATGTATATCCAGGCATTGATGCAGGACTGGAACGATCAACAGGTTAAGTTCTCAGGCTGGTTAAAACAAAAATAGAATCCTTTTCTCATACCTCAAACTACTTCATTTTAGTAATTCAGCAGATGGACTATAGTGACTCCATTTTATTTCTCCACTCTATTCCTGAGTATTCAAATTTTCAAACTGCAGCCACATCTATTAGGCTGAACCCTATGAAATTGGTTTCATTACAGATCAATACTGGAATGCCAGCATTTTAGATGATTCAACCTAATAGTTACCTAGCGTTACCAATAACTATTTGTAAAGGATGTTGTAGTGGGAATTTCTTGCAAAAGATAGGGATGTTGTCAACCTCCTAAGATTAAGAGTTTAGGCTGAAAGTCCTGGGAGACAGGTATTACACCTCCACATTCATAAATGAGAAACGTGAAGTAAAGGGAATGGCTTATTCTGTGCTCATACTGCTGACTGTCAGCCCTAGGCCCTTTCAAATATTATTGAACAGTTAGGCATAGGTTTCTCAGATGCATGGTTTGATACTTCACTACCTGAAACCCCATGGAGGAAGTATTAAATGCCTACTTCAGCCATCACAACCATCTCGACATTCTAGTTTCAAAACCATCTCCAATCCCAAATGGAAATTAACAGTCCAGAAAAAAAATGAACACTTCACAGAGAACAGTTTGATAAGGATCAAAGGGAGATGAATTATTTCAGAGGCATTTCAAGGGTTAATTTATTGGATCTGGTGACTGCTTTACTATAAGAAACTAGAGGCCCAGTGCATGAAATTCATGCATGGGTAGGGTCCCTAGGCCTGGCCAGGGATCAGGGCCAATCTGTGGGGCAACCAGCGGGGTGATCAGGGGGAGGGAGGGGGCCTGCTGGCACCTGCCTTGGCCAGCCTGGTGCTGCCTGCTCGCCGGCCAGCCCTGCCCCCTGCCACTGCTGCCAGTCACCTCCCTCTGTGGGGTGACCATTGGGGCAATGGGGGGGGTGGGGCACTGGTACCCACCTTGGCTGGGCCTGGGACCTGTGGGCAGCTCCTGTGTTGAGTGTCTGCCCCCTGGTGGTCAGTGCGTGTCATAACAACTGGTCGTTTCCACCATTCAGTCAATTTGCATATTAGGCTTTTATTATATAGAACACTAGAGGCCCGGTGCACAAAAATTTGTGCACTCGGGGTGGGGGGGTGGGGGAGGGGGGTCCCCCAGCCCGGCCTGTGCCCTCTCGCAGTCTGGGACCCCTCGGAGATAACGACCTGCTGGCTTAGGCCTGCTCCCTGGTGGCAGAGGGCAGGCCCAATCCCTAAGTGCAGCCCCTGGTTCAGGTTCAGAGCAGTGCCGATTGGGGAGTTGGGCACCGCCCCGTCATGCACAGAAGCAGGGCGGATCGGGAGGTTGCGATGACACCTTCAGTCACACTCAGGGTAGGGCCGATTGGGGGGTTTGGGCACCGCCCCCTGTCACACTCAAGGCAGGGTCGATGGGGAGGTTGCGGCGCCACCCCCTGTCATGCACAGAGCAGGGGCCGATCAGGGGGGTTGGGGGCGCTGCCCCCTGTCACTCACAGAGCAGGGCCCATCAGGGGGGTTGGGATTCCGTATCCTGTCACACACAGAGCAGGGTCGATCAGGGGGTTGGGGAGCTCCCCCCTGTCACACACAGAGCAGGGCCGATCAGGGGGTTGAGGAGCTCCCCCCTGTCACTCACAGAGTAGGGCCGATAGGGGAGTTGGGGCACCACCCCCTGTCACACACAGAGCAGGGCGGATCAGGGGGTTGGGACGCCGCCACTGTCACACTCGGGGCAGGGCCGATGGAGAGGTTATGGCTCTACCCTGTCACACACAGAGCAGGGCCGATCAGGTGGTTGGTGCGCCGCACCCTGTCAAACACAGAGCCACAGGGCGATCAGGGGGTTGGGGAGCTCCCCCCTGTCACACACAGAGCCGCAGGGTAATCAGGGGATTGGGGAGCTCCCCCCTATCAGGCACAGAGCAGGGCCAATCAGGGGATTGGGGCGCCTTCCCCTGTCACGAACAGAGCAGGGCGGATAGGGAGGTTGTGGCCCCGCCCCCTGTCACACACAGAGCCGCAGGGCGATCAGGGGGTTTGGGTGCTGCCCCCTGTCATGCTGATCCCGGTGCCTGGAGGCATATTACCCTTTTACTATATAGAATAGAGGCCTGGTGCACAGGTAGGGGCTGGCTGGTTTGCCCTGAAGGGTGTCCTGGATCAGGGTGGGGGTCCCCACTGGGGTGCCTGGCCAGTCTGGGTGAGGGGCTGAGGGCTGTTTTCCGGAAGCGAGTGACTGAAGCTTCCAACCGCTCCTTGTTTTCTTTTTTTTTTTTTTTATTCTGGGCCAGCTTTAGCTCTGACGCCTCACTGCTGAAAACATCGATACAATGTTGCGGTCCAGCTGGCTTTCAGTCCGGCTGGTTTCTGGGGTTTTGTTTAGCTTCTTATTTGCAACATAGTACATAGTTGCTTAGAGTTGCAGCTGAGAGGCCAGTAAGTTAGGCGGGGAACGTTGGAGTCCGCAGTCACTGGAGCAAGCAAACCTCCCTGCTCGCTTCAGTGCATGGCTGCCGGCCGCCATCTTGGCTGACAGTTAATTTGCATAAGGATATGCTGATTAGCCAATGGGAAGGGTAGCGGTCGTACGCTAATTACCATGTTTCTCTTTTATTAGTGTAGATGGGAGTTGGAGGAGACAAATTTTTAGGCCAGCATGACATAAAAGATGGTGTGACCATGAAAAAAAAAATGGAATGACCGAGAAAGAGGAGGCATAAGAGAAAAGAAGATGACCTGCTTAAATAAGCTGGGCTTGAGGAGTCACAGGACATCCAAATCAACTCTTTCACAGGTCAGCTGGAAGCTGTGGGATTAGATTTAGGGAGGAAAAACCAGAACGAAAGGTATTTGTGGTCCATCTACAATGGGACTGTTGAAGCCATGAGCTTAAGTGTTCCCCGGTGAATGAGCAAAAAAACGCTAGGTCAACATAATCCTAGGGAACCCCAACACTGAGAAGGGAAAGAGGAGGAAAAGGAAAGGGTGGGGTGGAGGAAACCATGACACATGCATTTCGCAAAGCAGGTTAAGTCAGGCAGGATGAGACTAAGACGAAGCCTCCAGAGGCAGGCATCATGGCCCCTAAGAGCCCACTCTTTATATATATATATATGTAATAGAAAGTTTCTTTAGAAAGTTACGGAGGTAGAAGAAGTGAGTAGTAGAAGAAATGGGCTCAGTAAACAAGTTACAGAGGCAAGGAGGGGCCCTTGGAGTTTAGAAGAGAGGAAGGTAAAGGTGAAGTGCCTGGGGGAAGACAAAGGGGAGGGGAAGGCTGCAAGCTTGTTCCTGGAGGAAGAATGCTGAGAGTCCACTCTTAACTGGACATCAGAATGGGCTTAACACTGGGTAGGTGAGGAAAGGAGGAGAGAAAGTAGTCTATTCTTTTAAGAAG
>NW_005871159.1:3220672-3269407 GCF_000147115.1 Myotis lucifugus
TGCTCAGGCCCCCCCCCCCCTCCTCCCCAGTCCCTCCCCCCTTACCCGCCCTCGCTATTGTTTGGAGTTGTCGAAGCCCTGCGCCCCCCCGCCAGCCCACGATTGCAGAGATTTCATCCCTTCCAGCTACTTGAGCTGCCCTACTGTTATAGCTTGTGTGACTGATAGTTAAGAAAAGAGGAGGGGACGGGTGGTGTTGGGAGGGGAGGGGAGGGGAGGGGAGGGGAGGGGAGGGGAGGAAAACTGAGACCAGCTGGCATCTCAGTGGTTGAGCCAGGAGGTCATGGTTAGATTCCCGGTCAGGGCACAAGCATGGGTTGCAGGCTCCATCCCCAGCGTGTTACTCTCTTATCATTGATGTTTCTCTCTCTCCCTCCCTCTCCCTTCCTCTCTGAAATCAATAAAAATGTATTTGAAACATTTTTTAAAAAAAACTTTTAAAAAAGAGAGAGAGGATTTGAAATACTGAAAGCACGAGAAATATAGAAGGTCATTGGTGAGACTAAGGAGGAGACTAGAGGGTGACTCCAACAACAGGCAGAAGGAAAACTCTCAGAGACTGGCCAGGGACCTAGGAATGGGTGAGCTCACTGTCATGTCTAGAGATGGAGGAGATAATAACCTCTCATGTTTATTTTGCACTTTCTGGTAGCTGTGTGAGGGAGGCAAGACAGTCATTACCAACCCCTTCTTGTAGCTGTTCTGAGACACAGGAATAACCAAGGGCCACATAATGAGTGGGTAGCTGAACCAGGACTCAGACCAGCAGGTCAGCACAGGGTTCCCTTTGCCAGAACATACCGTAGCCTTTCAGGCTTCTTCAAGCATGGCCCTGATCAGGTGGGCGCCATCTGCCCCTCTCTGTGTCTGCATTCCCTTGTTCCATATCCCTTTGCTTGAAAGGTAACCATCCTTCAAGAGACAGAGCAGGTACCTCTTGTTTCCCAAAGCTGTCTTCAAGGCACTAGGCTGGAGGTGTGCACACAGCACCTTGTGCCACCTCTCAGGTAGCAGCAGGTTCTCCTGCAATCAGTGTTTGTCTGTGAATTTTACCCCCTTTGATAGCGTGGCCGGTCAGGGCAGGAATCCACCCACTCACCCTCATAGTCCAACAGCACTGAGTGTCCCACATGGTGTGTTCTCATCAAGTGTTGGCTGAATGAATGATTAAATAAGATCTAAGAACAACTTGAAATACATAACCCATAAATGCAAAGGTGCCTTGGTTGGCATAAATGTGACCTCTATCCCCAAAAGTGGAGAATGCATTTTCTCACATAACAAGATGTCCTGCATTACTTCATTTCCAGAGATAAGTGATTCGTCAAAGACTAGCGTCTTCATATCCTCCCACTTTGCCCATTGTGTCTGCTTTTGTCTCAGGCTCTTCCCTCATGGTTACAAAGTGTCTGCAGCAGCTCCAGGCATTCTATCCTTCATTCAATAACCAAAATTCAGACAAGAAGAAGAGGAGCATTTTGAAATGTGAAGAAATCTCTCCCAGAAACCCTGGAATCTCCTCATGCCTCATTGGCTAGGATTGCATCACATGACCATTCCTAAACCAGTCATTGGCAAGGTGAGTGAAACTGGTGTGATTGGATTAATTTCACCAGGAAGGCATCCTCCGGGGCACTGAAGAGAGTTCCAACCTTTTTTGAAGATTCTGGATACTCCTTGCCAGAACAAAATTAAAATCCCAATGGTGCAATTGCTATAAGAATCCTCATGGCTGAATATATGTAATTAATATCTGCAACAAGTGCCAAAGGTGGCTTCTGGAAGCACACTGGAGGCTTAAATGTGAATTTGTCCCAGTGCATCAATAGCTCCCATACTCATGTTCAACACACCCTATGGTGAAACCTTGTTCATCTCTATCCTGCTAGAACTCAAGCTCCAAACACAGGGATCTTTGATTCGTTTCAATCAACAGTCCCTAGAACAGCACCTGGAATACAGTAAAGTTCAGTAAGTATTTATCAACTTAAAGAAATTCCACTGGCATGAAAAAAGAGGAGCATTGGTGTGGAGCAGGCATCCAGAAGCATCTGCACTGTGCTTTTGTTAAGGCTTTTTACTCTATATTTTTGCTTCTTTGTCTCACAGGAGACAAAAACAAAAACAGAAAGAAACACAACATTTTTGCCCCAAACAAGCCTTGCTTTCTGCTTTCTATACACTAGGCACATGAGCCTTGCAAAGGTCACAAACCCAACAGTCACTGTTGGAGTGTCTGGCTGAAGGATGGCCAACGTGACAAAGTGGAGTGTTCGTGCGCTGGCAGGCCAGGATATAAGTCAGGCTCAATAGCATCTTTCGCCAAAGGATGAAACTTCACAGCCATCAGATCTTCTTGCCCCCAGTACCACAGCCTTGGGTGGCATCAGTGGTGCACCAAGGGCAGGGTGGTGGGCGTGGCAGCCGTGGGAGCAGACACCAAGGACTTGCATAATCTGTAAGAAAATGTAAAGCAATAATAAACCACTAAAGGCAATGCTGTATCCTAGATTAAACCCTGGAACAGAAAAAAGGACAATAGTGGAAATACTGCTAAAACCCAAATAAAGTCTGTAGTTTGGTTCATATCATTGAATCTATGTTAATTTCTGTGTTTTAATAAATGTACTATAGTTATATAAGCTGTGTGAAAGGTACTGGGGGACTTGCGACTCTTCTGTAAATCTAAAATTATTGCGCAATTGAAAAGGTTTTTAAATGATAAAACTGACTAAATAATGGTCTGCTTTTTTATCATCACCATGACAATTCTAAACAATGTTAATGATAAAAACAAAACAAAACACTTTCCCCTCCCCAAAATCATTTGATCTAAGTTCTAAGCAATTGTAGTTACTGTTGAATCCTAATACCTATGTAAGGTTTAACTTAGCACATTTTTTATCATTTGCTTTTTAAATAGATATTGCAGCATTTTACATGCAAGTTAATCTTAAGAACTCTTATATATCCAGTTGATCCTGATATGTGTGGTTTCAGATGCACACATTTGTTTTGAGTAACTTCATATCTAATTGGAATTGTCCATGCTTATTCCCAGCACAGTCATGTCTCCAACCCTAAGAATCTGCCTCTAGCTAAAAGACAGCTGGAAAGAGGAAGAGGGGCAGTGGTTAGAGCCCTCCACTGTCTGGTTCCCATGTCTTACTCTGCCACTGAGTCACCAGCTGACATGGGACAGGGGACTGGGTTTACTGAGTTACTGCCTGTCTGCTAAAGGACAGCAGGCATGGGATCTAGAGCTGGTGCTGAGAGCACTGGGCGTGGAGGAAGAGGCCTTTGTTCTCACCCCCACTCACCAAACCCTTATTAACTGAATCTTGCATTTGAACCAAAAATTTGAAATAATGATAGCACAGTGATTTTTAAAGATGAAGAACCAAAACTTGTTACTTTAATCCTGTCATTCTAGTGACCACTTGTAGCTTGTATTGTATTTACATTTTAAAACAGTGAAACTGAGTGCAAAATGCCATAATATCATGTGTCATGATGATTTTTTTCATCTAGAGGAGCAGGATGTTAAAAATGATCAGCTCCACGCCCTGGCTGGGTGGTTCAGTTGGTTAGAGTGTTGTCCTAATACACCACAGTTGTGAGTTTGATCCCTGGTCAGAGCACATACAAGAATCAACCAATGAATGCATAAATAAGTGAAACAACAAACTGATCTCTCTCTCTCTCTCTCTCTCTCTCTCTCTCTCTCTCTCTCTCCAATTAAAAAAAATGTTTTAAATGATCAGCTCCATGTATTAAATTAAATACTAGAGTGAGTGGAATTAAGATTCCAGGTATTATAATCTACCTTAAAGATCATATATCCTCTCCCCTCATTTTAACAACAGAGAAAGGGAAGTTCAAAAACTTGCTGTAGTTAATAAGGGTTTGGTGAGTGGGGGTGAGAACAAAGGCTTCTTCCTCCACACCCAGTGCTCCCAGCACCAGCTCTAGATCCCATGCCTGCTGTCCTTTAGCAGACAGGCAGTAATTCAGTAAACCAAGTCTCCTGTCCCATGTCAGCTGGTGACTCAGTGGCAGAGTAAGACATGGGAACCAGACAGTGGAGGGCTCTAACCACTGCCCCTCTTCCTCTTTTAGCTAGAGGCAGATACCTTCCAGAAGACTAATGCCTGTGCCACCTGACATTCAGATGGGAAGAGGGGAGCGTTTTAAAAAAGAGACACAGCTCAAACTAACATTAGAATTGAGTAAACTTCAGTCAGAGTTCCCACAACCAGAAAAAATACTGAAATGCAACATTTGGGGAACAAGGGAACAATTTCAGGCACCCATTTCCACTGAGTCCTCCAATTTGGGGGTTATCTGTTAATGGATGGTATATGGAACTTCAGCTGCCCACAGAAATGTTTATCCTTGGTTTTTCTATGTTCAAGAAGAACGCAATGGTTTTCAGAATGGCATCTGTGCAATTCAATGGGCCATCACATTGAGGAAAATCTCTATAGCAAGAACGTGGTGGAAAGAAGGTTTTTTGGGTAGTGGAGTGGAGGGTGTAGGGGGGATAAGTGGAAATGGAAAAAAAATTAAATTAAATAAAGAGGAAAAAAAAAAGAGAAAGGTTTTCACGAAGCACTGTTTCTTGACTGCAGTCCCTGGGCAGCTCTCCTAGACAGGGGAGAAAGGTAGACACCATCTTGATTAAATTTAAGCACCTCCCTGTGAGCCTTTGCTACCAGCCCTTGAAATCCATCCTGTCTGTTTCTCAGATAAACAGCCCCATGTTCAGGAGCCATTCACATGTGAATTGTCAGGCGTGGACACTATAGGCAACTACTGGGTTCTGTCTTTGCACATCTTTGCACGGCTTCTTATCATAATAATGAGCTATAATTGACCTCCTACCACATGCTTGGAAGGATGATGGATAGGTGGATAAATAAATGGATGGATGGTAGGTAAGTGAATGGATGGGAGGGTAGATGGGTAAATAGTGGAATGAGTAGGCAGATAGATATGGGATGGATGGGTGGTTCAATAGATAGGCAGATGAATAGATGGGTGAATGGAGGTTGGAAAGGGGATGGTTGGATGTGTGGAAGAATGGATGGGTGGATGAACTAACGCAGTGGTCGGCAAACTGCGGCTCTGCAAACCGCGGCTCTCGAGCCACATGCAGCTCTTTGGCCTCTTGAGTGTGGCTCTTCCACAAAATACCGGCTCTTACATGGGCCACGAAGTTACAATCACACTGTACATGCGCGCCCGCACGTGGTATTTTGTGAAGAGCCACACTCAAGGGGCCAAAGAGCCGCATGTGTCTCTCGAGCCTCGGTTTGCCAACCACGGGACTAATGGATCAACATGCAGGAATCTCACCCTGGTCAGGTGGATCAGTTAGTTGGAGCATCGCCCTGTACACCAAAAAGCTGCAGGTTTTATTCCCAGTCTGGGCAAATACCTAGGTTGCAGGTTGGATCCCTGGTCAACCAATCAATGTTTCTTTCTCACATCAATGTTTCTCTCTCTCTCTCTCCCTCAAATCAAATATATAAAAATATATTATCCCTCAAATCAAATATATAAAAATATATTATAGGGTGAGAATTAAAAATATGCAGGAATCTTTACCATCTCATCTTTATATTGGTGCCCAAGGTAATTCCACAGTGAAGGATTCTGCTTCACACAGGAGGTAAGTTCATGACCAAAGCTATATTTAAGTTGGATAGAACTCTGTCTTGCGGTAGATTTTAAGGCCCCAAAGACTAGAATCATAGCTTCCCATCTATATGCCTTAGTAATAATTTCATTGTGTGCTACACAGTAGGTGCTGAGTGAATATTTATTGATAAAAATGAATGAATGAGTGAATGAATGAATGATTTTTAAAACACAAGGAAGGCTCTCCCTGACCCTGGAATTGATCCCCTCATTCTGATTTTTGGTGCTTATATTCCAACATTAAAATTTCATTCCTTCATAAATCAGTTATGTACCCAGAGAGTGTCCAGTTATGATGCAAATTATTCCTGGATATTAAATGCATTAAACCTTTTCCATCTGTTGTTTCTTTAGTGGGAATTAGCTGGCCGCATTGCTCTCTCTTGATTCTTTGCTGATGAGGTTGGCCATGGGGCAGGTCCAGATGTTTCTGTGACTGGGCTGGAGTTCGAAAGGGCCTTTACAGTAGGACACGCCAGGGTTGTGAGGAGGGACCCAGACTCTCCTCACTCCTGACCTTGGCAGCTGGCCCCTGGCCACACCACCTTCCCAGCAGCAGCCTCTCCTGACACGATGGGACTTCCTCGCTTTGTCCCACAGGTTTGTGTCAGCTGGGCAGGGCACTGAGGAGGGGAAAGAAATGAAGAGAGAAGAGGAAAAGTGACAGCAAGAAAGCCAGCACGAGAAGAAGGGAGACACAGGACAGTGAAGAGCAAAGAGAGAAAAAAGAGGAAATGAGGCTGAATATGGGCAGGAGGTCGATTGTGTTTGCAGCCAAAATGCCTCTAGTAATAGTATCATCATCATCTCTCCTGAACAGGTGTGCAAGGACTCCATCTACTCATTAAACAACATGAAAATGGCAGGCGTTTCTACCGGCCTCCCCGGAAATCTTGGCAGAAGCCGTCAGAAGGCCCACGCTGCTTCTGAGATGTGATTTTTAATGGTGTAGACTGTACTTTTTGATTGGGGTTGGGAGAAAGAGGAAAAGGGCATTGATTGTGCTTTAAAAAAACACACAACATTTTGAAATTCTTCTCTCCAAGTGGATTTTGCCTTAGACCACACTGAGCTCCTTTGAGTAGCGAAGTCAGCATGAGCCATGGTCTGGGGCTGCCAGTAGTCCTCGGGCCACACTAAGGCCCTGTGCCAAGGGTCCACGTCTTTGAAATAGGCCCCTCTGTTCCATAGCATTATTCATAGCTTCTCTTCCCCTCCTGCCGTGACCTCAGTGTCCCTGTGTTGCACTAAGACGTCTGAAGTGTGTGATTCAAGCAAAGGGCATTTTGTTCCCGGCTGAACAAGGCTCAGGGAGACCGGCAGTGCGAGAGACAGGAGTGGGCACCGTCAGTCCCGGAGCTAAAGCCGGGCAGTGTGCAAGATCCTCACGACAAACAGCACCTTTCCCCGGGAAGGCAGCCAAGGCCTGGAGCCCTGCGTAGGAAATCCCCCGCGAGAGGCCCTTCCTGAGCACCACAGAAAATGGTTCTTTTCATAGCCTCAGTCCCCTTCCTTTCCAGCCGTAAAGGCCCCATCACAGACCCTGTCCTGGCCCTCTGCATGCTGTTCACATGCCAAGCGCCCCCACCCAGGCTCCTCACGGCTCCTGCACCTTCTCCTGGCCCTCCACTCGCGGCTGGCTTCCCCAGCCCTCAGAAGGCCTCCTCCTGTCCCCGGTGGGGCTGCGGACGCTCCCTCCATCAGCGCCCAGTGCCTGGTCTATGTCGTGACCTAACATCTCCACAGGCACCTCTGGGTTGGACAGAAATGATTTGTTGACTTTGCCAGATTAGCAAGGGGAGCAAATTCCACAGATGCCTCTGTCCCTAAGTCTCAAAGTTCAGCCCTCCAGTTTGATAGCAGGAGCGAGGTGAGGGAGGCAGCCTAAGATTGTGTGGAGTAACTACAGAAACAAAGACAACTACAGAAAGGATCACTCTTTATGGAGCAATTACTGGCTGGCAGGCAATTGTCTAAGCCAGCTATTTTCAACCTTTTTCATCTCATGGCACACATAAAACTAATTACTAAAATTCTGCGGCACACCAAAAAATGTATTATATTTTTTGCTGATTTGACCAAAAAAAAGTGTAATTTTAATTCATTCACATTGGATGGCTATTGTTTTTTTTGTTTTTTAATTTGACAAGAGAGGTCAGTGCCCCTAACTAAATAGTCAGGTATTTCATGTTTTAAAAATTCTGCCCTGACAGTGTGGCTCAGTTGGTTGAGTGTCGTTCCATGCACCTGGAGGTCACCAGTTCGATTCCTGGTCAGGGCGCATGCAACAGGACTGGGTTGCGGGCCCAATCCCCAGTGGGGGGAAAGCAGAAGGCAGCCAATCGATGTTTCTCTCTCATCAATGTTTCTCTCTCTCTCCCCCTCTCCCTTCCTCTATCTGAAATAAATAAAAACATATTTTTAAAAAGTTTCTTGCAGTACACTCCTAGGTACTTTCAAATATACAGCCCACGGATTGGAAAGGCTGGTCTAAGCCTTTCTTCTGGGTTTATGCATTGAATCCTGTCAGTAGCCCTCTGCAGTGGACACTATTACTAGCCCCATTTTGCAGAGAAGGAAATGGAAGCCCAGAGATGGTAAGTAACTTGCCAAGGCCCCAGGCTCAGAAGAGGCAGGCCCAAGGCGTGGCTGGGGGATACCTCGCGTGGCATGGCCCGGGGTAGCAGGCGACTTGGGTTTCTCTGCCACTCCTTGGGCGGGTAACTTTCTGCCAGCCATGCTCATTTTTCAAGTCTCCATTTCCTAATCAGAAAGATTATGCAATGAGGTGATTTCTTGGGGCGCTTCCATAAGGTGATGCTGTGATTTTTTTTTTCTTCCGAATTACAGTGTAAAGGTACTCAGAAAGATCGCTACATTTTCTGGACTTGGGCTAATCCCAGGTCCAGGGATGAAATGGGCAGCACTATTGATCTTCAGTGACGCTTAAGGCTCCATCTGTGCAAGTATCCCTCTGGGGTCCCAGGCAGAGTTCTGGGTGCAAAAACTTAGAGGACACAAGGCAGGCCCTGCACATCAGGGTGGGTAAATCTAAGCCCCTAATTTTATGTATGTATATATATATATATATATATATAATAGTACTTTTAAAAAATTGAGGTATAATTGACATAACATTATATTAGTTTCAGGTGTACAACATAATGATATGTGTACATGTTGCAAAATGACCACCACAATAAGTCCATGTAACATACATTACCATACATAGTTACAGAATTATTTTCTCATGATGAGAACTTTCAAGATATCCACTCCCCTAGGTACTTTCAAATATACAATCATTATTAACTATAGTTATTACATCCTCATGACTTATTCAATGTAAAACTGGAAATTTGTAGTTTTTTACCCCTTTCACTAATTTCCTCCATCTCCCACCACCTGCCTCAGGCAACCATGTTCTCTATATCCATCAGCTTGGTTTTTTTGTTTTTGTTTGTTTTATATTTCACTTATAAGTTAGATCTTGTGGTATTTATCCTTTTCTGTCTGACTTATTTAATCTAGCATAATGCCTTCAAGGTCCATCCATATTATTGCAAATAGCAAGATTTCATTCTTTTTTATGCCTAACACCATATAGCATATTTTCTTTACCCATTCACCCACTGATGCACATATAGGTTGTTTCCACGTCCTGGCTATTGTAAATAATGCTGCAATGAAAAGGTGGTGCAGATATCTCTTTGAGTTAGTGTTTTGATTTTCTTGGGAGAAACACCCAGAAGTGCAGTTCCTGGATTGTAGCCGAGCTCCTTCTTAAAAGAGAGCCGTCCTACAAGTGCACCCTCATTGGTCAGAGGGGTGAAGGCACTGACCAGTGCTAGTCAACGTTGAGCTCGGCAGTTGCTCCAATCCAACTCTCTTGAGCAAGAGGGGAGTTCATGCTCTGATGTGAGGTGTGTGAATGCAAAAGGGGCTCTGTAATACACCCGACAAGTTCAGTGGCAGAGAGTAACTTCACAGTATGATCAGATCATCAGTTCCTAACTGGGCAGGTTATGGTAGATAGTCACACCCCAAACCTACAACTACTTTAATAAAGCTTTTATCTTTGCCAAAATCAAGCCCTGTCCATTGTTCTTGTGCATCTCTAGGCTAACACACCTTTGAATGTCACTTGTCATCCTCCTTTTCAGACCCTCCCGAGGCATCACCTTCAAGAGAGCACATAATCTGATTAGCTATCCGGTACCTTGCTTTCTCCCACCTTCATGCCATCTTTCTTACTTCCCTCCTTCATTTCAAATGTAAAAAAGAAATGGCAGGACTATCGTTCTCTGGGGCATTTGAGATCTTGCTTCCCAGTGGGTCATGAGTTTGGCTCAAATAAACTCTTGTAAAAATTCTCTACAGGTTTGGACTTTCTTACATCGTCAGATGGATTCATAAGTACTATTTCAGATACCAGGGGCTATGTGATCAGAGAGGTCATGCTCCTCTGCCAGGAGCCGTAGTGACTGCCCATTGCCTGCAGGAGGAAGGCCACACCCTGTAGCTGGGCTTCAGGAGCTCCGCAAGCTCACTCTCTCCTTCCCACCTTGGCTTCTGTCTTTCTTGGAAACTCATGAGAAACTCCTCTGCCATCTGGACTGATGTAGCAGCATCTTAAGAGGTAACCTTGACCTTGGGTGAAGATTTATAGTGTATCATATTTGGTTGACTCTAAGGTCCACACTTTTTCTCATTTTAACATCTTACTCATTTAACATTGATCCCACAATCGATGGCATGCCATGGTTTACTTAGCAGCACCTTTCTTTCGTGAAATAATGGTGTATCTTACAAGGAAAGGCACCTCAGGTTTGAGGAAGTATGGCAAGTAGCATTTTCCAGATTTGAGCTCTAGAAGCTCAGCCAGAGGCTGGGAACCTGTGTGCCGTCCTCAGTCTCTCCCTCCCTCCCAGACCTGGGTCCTGGTGTAATAGGGGTGATCTATGGGGGTCTGTATAGCGCCCTAGTTGTAACCATGGCTGATATTTAAAATGTTTAATGACCAGTCCAATCAAAACAGAAGGCAGCTGAAAACAACAGGCAAGTCTGTCCCGGAGCTGACCGATCCACACCCTGGCTGGAGTGACGTGGCCAATAAGTGGCAAAACTGGGATGCTAATGTAGGTCTCTCTGACCTCAAAGCCCATGCCCTGTAACTTCCCCATTTGACATCTTAGAGGAGGCACTGCCCAGCTCAAGTCTTGGAGGACCTGTCTCCCTCACTGCATTATACTCACCTGAGGCAGGGAGCTGTGAGTCATTCTTTATTGACCTCCCCCATCTCTGAGTCTATATGTGCTGGTTAATGTTCACCACTGGCTCGGGGAGCATGGAGGGGGAAAGCCCTGATTTGTAGTGTTTTCCATGTAAATACTGCCATTGTTATTGGACAGGGGACCTGGCCCTGAGCGTGTCTGCCTCGGGCCAGCTGGTAGTATGTGGGGCTTTTTTTTTGTTTTTTTGAACCCTCACTCAAGGATATTTTTCCATTGATTTTAGAGAGAGTGGAAAAGAGAGGGAAAGACAGAGAGAAAGATTGATGTAAGAGAAACACATCGGTTGGTTGTCTCCTGCACGCACCCTGACCAGGGCCCTGGCTGGGAAGGAGCCTACAACTGAGGTATGAGCCCTTGACCGGAATCGAACCCGGGACCTGTCAGTCTGCAGGCTGACGCTCCACCCACTAAGCCAGCGGTTCTCAACCTGTGGGTCGAGACCCCTTTGGCGGTCGAACGACCCTTTCAAAGGGGTCGCCTAAGACCATCCTGCATATCAGATATTTACATCACAATTCATAATAGTAGCAACATTATAGTTATGAAGTAGCAACAAAAATAATTTTATGGTTGGGTCACAACATGAGGAACTGTATTTAAAGGGCCAGAAGGTTGAGAACCACTGCACTAAGCCAAACCAGCTAGGACAGTATGTGGGTTCTTGACTTCGTGCAGGAAAAATTTCACAAAACGAGTGAGGGGATGTTTATTAAAGCTGGACACAGTAAAACAGGTAAGGGCTTAGCATAGAAGCAACAGGAGAGCCTAGGCTGGGCTGCCTTGGCTCACTGGGAAGTCAGAGAAAAGAGGGCCTTGAGACAGGTTCAGGGGATTAGCCCGGGATGAGCTGTCACTGCTCATTGCTCCCCTGGTTGCAAGCCTCGAGGGGTCCTTTAGAGTTCAGGAGATGCATGCCTGTGGGGGAAGAAGAGAGTGAAGATGAAGGGAAAGGGAATGGAGGGAGCTGTTCTGTTTTGTTTTGTTTTTGAGCACTGGGTCCTTTGTCTCCACTGATTGGCCAGTGTTGGGGCAGGGGGTCATTAGTCACTGCAGCTGGTCCTGGCCTTGCCCACCTGGTTTTACTGCTTTTCTGGGCCTGGAGCTGAAATAAAACTGAGGCCTAGATGCTATCTGTAGGGAGGTGACCTTCTGGATCTGCTGTAAATTGCTCTGCTGGTTTGTTCAGTGATCTATCTCAGTTTCCCTAATCCACTTGTCCTGGCTTACTGCCTGTCTCACCATCAGGCCTGATTTCGAGCTCCCAGTGTGAGATTACTGAAGAAGGAGTTGGGAAGAGATGTGCAGAAGCACACTGTTGTATGATATTTCCACCTTACAGATACAATAGAAGTGAATAACCTCAAGAGTACAGATTAACAGTAAAATGTAGTGAACTAATTAGGAAGTGAATGAGCTTCGATTATTACCTTTGTTTTAAATCAAATTTATTCCGTTTAAATCTTATGTAACTTAATCTTTAATAATTATTGTGTTTAACAATGGGCTTGCAAATTTCCTGCAAACTAAACAATTAGTACATGACTGGTTTGAGCTGGCTCCAGTATTTGAGTCTGGTCTAAGGCTTTACTTGCCATAGGCACTGGAGTGGTGGTGAGGATGCTAATAAAAGGAATATGATTATTCACTGTGAATAGAGCTGGTAACCCAGGTTTTGATATTCTTTTTTTATGTCTGAGAATGTCTTAGTTTCATTACTCATACTTAAAAGAAGGCCAAACAAATAAACACTGTTTAAGGGTGGAGGCCAAAGAATAGCCTAGGCTCCAACTCAGGGCGTGTGTGGGGGTGGAGCCCTATGACTGCTTCCTGTTCAAAACAGTCCTCTGCGATAGGGCTTGAGCAAGCCTGAGCTATAACTGACTTCTCTCCTTGCCTCCCCCAAACAGGAGAAATACTGAAGAAAAAGTGCCGGTTGTATTATTATCCTGTTACATTCCAGAAAGGACAGCCTCCCAGGAATTGGGGAGCTGAGAACTAAGGAAAAATTGCAGTAAATTGCAGCCTCCCAAAGGCTCAAAGAAGTCCTGCACTTTGGCTATCTTAACCTTTTGTTATGGGTGCAGTGCTGACGTCACTGGAAACTGGAGTGGGCAGGCACAGCTTAGGAAGGGAAAGGAACAGCTGGTGAATCAGCTGTGTTGCACTCAGCACTATCCCTGTCCTGGTTCAGGGATTGCACCATATATGGACTCAGGCTCAGACCCACAGCCCTGCTGATTTGCATGGGGCTCCCATCAATTGCACTTTGGGATTAGGTCCTTGTTACCAGCAAAAGGGAGACCCCAGAAAGGTTGGTCAGCATGAAGAAATCACGGCCAATTGTGGTCTGGCAAGGGAAAGATGAGAGGCGAGGGTGCAGCCCCTTTCCAGCCAAGCCGCTCTTGGGAACGCAGGCCAGGGCCGGAGAAGGCTGTGGGATTGAGTGACTCCCAGCAGTGGTTGCGAGGGGAGGGACTCCGCAGGAGGGCCAGCCTCCTTCTGCAGAGGCTGTTCTGCCTCTGGCTGGCCTGGGGCTTTGGGGCTTTATCCCGAGGGCGATTGAGACAAGGGGAATAACTCCAACTTTTCAGATACGAGATGCTGCTGAAGGCACAGAAACCCTCCCGGCCAAGTGAGGGGCAGTCCAGGCTCCGGTGATTCTGAGGTTGCGATGGGTTCACCCAGGTAGAACACAGCTAGTTAACCTCCAACCCTGTCCTATCAGTCCAGACTCGGTCAGCCAGTGTGACCCAGCTGGGGCTGTGGGAATCCAGGCCACAGAGAAGGAAGGCAGTTGGGGAGTGATCTGAAAAAGTGGCTTTTAATAGATGGCTAATAAAGTAGATCCAATTTGTAAAGATTAACCAGCTTCTTTTTGTTTGTGTCTCAGCTATTTGGTTGCTTTCACTTTTTTTTTTTTAAGGGACAGCTTGAATGATTTCAGGACAACTTCTCTCTCTGCAGACCTCTTGATCTGGTTCAAAAGACCAGAACCATGGAATACTCTACCGCAGTGAGAACCAACTGCTCCATATGCAGAACACACACACAAATCTCACCAACATACTGTGGAGCGAGAGAAGGCAGACACAAAAGAGTACTGTGAAATCCCATTTATATCAAAACCAAGCAAAATCAATCTGTGATGTTAGAAGTCAGGATAGTGGCTCCTTTGTTGGCCCTGGTGACGGGGAGGGGCGGGAGGGCTTCGGGGTGTGGGTGATGTACTCATGCTTCGTCCGGGTGCTGCTTCCACAGATGTAGACACACTGAGCCTGTGCACTTATGATCTTTGCACATTTCTGTAGATCATATTTCAATCAAAAGTTTCCTTAAGAAAAAGCAGAACCAGGATGTCATCTTGTGAAATGAGCTGTGACAGGAAGAGTGAATTCCTGTGTGCCAACCCAAAGCAAGCCTCTGCGGGTGGGTGCCGCAGGATGGCCGCACCGCAGGCTGCGAGTCAGAGAGCCCGATTTCCAATCCCACTTCTCCTCCTCACCGGCCCGCGGGTCGGGGAACTTAGCTCCCCTGCTTCTCACTTTCCTGCCGCAGAACAAAGGGGTTGGGTTCAATGACATGATTCCAGAGAAGATTCCTCTTTCCCACCTGTTTCAGGGGAGATGGAAGATGATTTAGTGTTCATTTTGCCTCTCACGGGACCTTCTTAGAGAGGAGAGATCTCTCTGTCAAAATGTGCCCCCTCCATTTGCACACATACACACATATGCACACCGAGGAGTATTTGGCCTTCTCAGCACCCTCTTATTACCCACCATCAGCCTTGACTCTCCATGCACCTCCTTCTTCACCTTCTTCTCCCCCTTCCTTGACCTCAGTGTACACATTTCCCAGGGCTGTACAAACTGATGGCTTAGTACAGCACAAACTTTTTGTGTCACAATTCTGGAGGAGTGCACTCCAAGGTCAAGGTGCTGATGGGGCCACGCTCCCTCTGAAGGCACTGAGGATCCTGCCCCGGCCCCTCTCCTGGCTTCCGGCAGCCTCGGTGCTCCTTGGCTTGGAGAGGACCACTTCAATCCTCCATCCTTTCGTGGTGTCCTCCTGTGACTTCACATGGTCTTCCTCTGTGTGTGTCTGTGTCCAAGTTCTGCCTTTTTATAAGGACACCCGTCATTGGATTAGGGCTCATCCCAATGACCCCATTTTAACTTGACCTATTGTTTCCAAATAAGGTCACATTCCAAGGCACTAGGGTCAAGGACTTCAACATATATTTTTGGGGAGACACAGTTCAACTCATAACAGCCAGTGATGAAATGGTTTCGGGAAAGCCTAAAGTAGCCCCCAAATCTATGCCTTGACAGGAAAGGTGAAGGATTCCAGTTGAAGACCAAACACAAAAAGACTTGGATACATAGCAATAATCTCTTAAATTTGTAGAGTACTTCCCGCTCCCAAAGCACTTTCATAACCATTATCCGTTTGATTCTTCAAAGTAAGAAAGGCAGACATGCAGGCTCGGGAGCCAGACTGCCTGGGTAGGAATCTCAGCTTCATCTGTCCCAGCTGCTCAACCCTGGGCACATTGCCGCTGTGCCGCATCTGTCAAACAGGATGTGGTGAGGAGCAGATGAATGAACACAGGAAGCCCTTACAACAGTGCCCAGCACACAGTTAGCATCTGATAAACGTTAGCTGCAAGGACAAAACACCACAGTGTCACCTACATTTTACGGATGAAGAAACTGAGGCACACAGATTAGCACTGGCTAATTCAGGGCACATGGAGAAATAAAACCTAGGCCTTCTGGGTTAGGACACTGACTTGTCAGGTTATGTGGCGTGACTTGCTGTCCAGTTTTAGCTAATCATAATAATGACGACAGCTACCTTTCACCGAGCTCTCACCAAATGCCAGGCCCTGTGCTAAGTGCTTTACAAACACCATCTCATGTACGTAGGAGGCAGGTATTGTTATCTCTATTTTAGTGAAGTGCAAATTGAGGCCTAAAAACTCGGAAGGCAAAGCTGGATCACCCAGCTAGTGACAGGGAGCCAGGCTTCCAATGCAGGTCTTGCCAATCCCAGGGCCTGCGTTTTTAACCACTTACACTCCACGATCTCTGGGGGGGTGGGAGGGGGGGTGGAGAGAGAAGACCACTGTAGTTGCTTGCCTTGTAAACAACTAAGGGTTGCCAGGATGAATTGATTGACATTTATAAGTTCCCCAAGGGCCAGGAAGGAGCCACTCCGAACCATCCTCCAGCTTTTATCCTGTTGCTTCAGGCACTGGAGCCCCATAGGTGTCCCATATGCTCCATGGAAAGCTGTGCAGATCTGAAGAAGCCAGACCAGGAGTGGAGAGGTAAGAGGCGCCAGATGAGTGCTCGATAGCCAAGGTCAAGGCTGGGCGCCAGGGGGATTGTCTGATGCTATGAGAGAGAGAGAGAGAGAGAGAGAGAGAGAGAGAGAGAGAGAGAGCAGAGGGAGCCACAGTGCTCCAGGCACAAAGGCTCTGTGATACTGATCAAGTTTGTGAAGAGGAGAGAGACAGGAATGATACTTCACATGGGGCCACTGGAAAGGGGAATGCTGCTTTTCACAGGTGGCTTCAGATGGCTGCCTGGGAACCCTTTCTTGGTCGCGATTTCAAGCGAAGGCCTAATGTTAGCAGCCCTTTGGCGGGCTTTGCCCAGTCTGGAGTGACATACATCCTGACGCATACACACGACTGTGGCTGGCAGCTAGGAGTTGGGCCGAAGTGCACCCAAAGTCTTTGATCCCAGCCCCTCTGATAGGGTCCTCACCAATCCCCGTGCCTGCCGGTGCCTACTGGGGCCCCCTGGTGGACATGGAAGGTTAAAGGAATCATTTGAGGCAGGGAATAAAAGCAGGTGTGGTGGGGAAGGGGGGTAAGATGATTGTTGATTTTTCCCAACAGAATTGAAGGATCTCAGTTGTGGATCTCTCTGGTCCCCCACCGGGTGAATGATTTACTATGACTTAAGGGGCTGCAAACACAGCAGCTCTGACCCCGCAATGGACTTGGAGCGGGGCAATGTTAGGGGTTGACCTCCTGCCTTGACTTCCATTTGGAGCTCCCTGCAACTCTCAGGGCATTTGAAAGGTGACACATTAAGAGTTTTCCCAAAAGAATGGGAGCTGTGGCTTGAGCAAAAGGTGTTTACTCCCTTGGAGGTGGGATTTTTACTGCTGGTTTCAACATCAAGGAGGTGTGAACGTTATGCACAAATCCTGACAATCAATACCACCTGAGGAAGGCCAGGAAGGGGCTCCACAGGCCGGTGCTTCTCGCACTTACAGTTTGGAAGCACCTGGGGTCTTGCGAAAATGCAGATCCTCAACTAGTAGGTCTGGGGTGGGGTCCAGAGTCTGTGTTTCCGACCTGCTCCTGCTGACTGTCGTGAGATCACTCTGGACTGAGTGGTACTCCTGGGCCTTTCTTGTCAGCCTCCTCCACACATCTCTCTCCCCACCAAAAACATCAAATACAACAAACAGGAAAACTGCATTTCCTGGAAGTGGCTTGCATAATCCCAAATAATTGGGAAGGGACTGTGATACTCTATTTAGAATCTGTCCCCCACCCCCCACCAAGAATGGTCTCATGCTTGACTGGGTTAGAGTAGGGCAAAGGATGAAGAAGAGTCCATGCAGTCTTGGGCAATCTTACAGAACAATAGCATTAAAACTGCATGGTTATTTTGCTCTAAAATAGATGCTTAAAGGTGGCTTTTACTGGTATATCTACATTACAATTACTAGATAGTTAAAGCCAATTTTTATTTGTTCTTTGGCTTTTCTGTATTTCTCAAATTTTCTACAAAAGAACCCATGTTGCTTTTATTTTTTAAAGGTTAAATTTGAAACGTACTGTACTGTGAACATTCACAGGCCCTTTGCATGGTGCTCAAACCCGAATGAATCTTTCACATCTAAGGGCTGACACTGTATATACAGGTACACTCTGCAGGTAACTGAGCCCTTGGGGATGGACAATCTGGGGTTAAGCAGACCAAGCCCACAGGGCAGGTCAGTGTTGAGTGGCTTTTTGGCATTGAAGGAAGGCTAGAGCAGGTTGGTGAGCATCACCCAGTCTCTGCCTCTTGAGGTCACGCTGACCGCTGGCTGCTCCAAACACGGCCTGGTTTATTTTAGTTTCTATGTCTGTGAGCAAGGCCACTTTGCAGCAATGATGTCCTGACTTCTCGATCTATGTTTACCAATCACTGAGCAGGTGACCTAAATCAATGAAGTGTGATCTTGTGCATCATACAGATGAGAAAAGGCAAGTGGGGGGGGGGGTTGGAGAGGGGGGAGGAATGATGTAAATGGCACTTGCATAAGTCGGTTTTGCATCTATGGCAGTTCCTTTGCATCAGGGAGTCCCGATCTTCAGAAGTGCTGGTGCAGCTCTGCTTCCGGTCAGCACAGCCCTCTCTCCTCAGCACTGGGTCTGAACACAGCAACCTGCTCTGCCCCGACCCTGTACACTGCTGTTTCTTTCATCATGGCCTCAGCATAGAGCATAGAGAAATTTTAGGAAATTTCCATCTCTCCCACTGGTAGCAGTAAGTTCTGCATATGGGGTCACCCAGTAACGATTTGTTAAATAGAATAAAAGGATATTGAAACAATGAGATTTAGAAGGATTGAAAGAACAAAACAGATGACTAAGAAACAGAGAAGGGACAACTCTAAAGATAGCTTTTTTGTTGTTGCTGTTAATCCTCCTCACCCCAGGATATTTTTTCCATTGCTTTTTTAGTTTGTTTTTCTGTTTTTTCTTTTATGTTTTTTTTCTGTTTCTTTTTCTTCTTTTATTTTTTTCCATTGATTTTTTTTTTTTAGAGAGAATGGAAGTGAGGGGGAGAGACAGAGATAGAGAGAGAAACATTGATGTGAGAAAGACACATTGATTGGTGGCCTCCCACACGTGGCCCCTGGAACCGGGGATTGAGCCTGCAACTGAGGTACATGCCCTTGACCGGTATTGAACACTCGACTCTTCAGTTTGCATGCCGACACTTTAACCATTGAGCAAAACCAGCCAGGTCTTGCTTTTTCTTTTTTTCTTTAAGAAAAACAAGCAAGAATTTATTGACTGTAGCAAAAATATGCTTAGGAGAGTGAAACAAGAAAGGGCATAGGTAGAAGGAGCAACAGGAGAGCCTAGGCTAGGCTGCCTGCAACTTTTTATATGTAAAGATATAAGTTGGTTTTACAGGTTTCAAACGTGTGGTTTCTAATGTTTGAGGAAATAAAATTACAGGAGGGCTCCCTTCTTAGGTCCCTCCCCCTGTTTGGGAATCAGTTCTGCCTTCTGTTACTATCTTGGCTGATCTCTGCTGCTTTTCAGCCAGTCCCTCTCAGTTTGAATAATCTTTATCTTCATGTTCTGACTGCAAAGGTAAAAATAAATAACATTTGCACTTTTTGTCTCTTCCTTCCTCTATGTTCTTTATTCATCTGACCGTGACCCTTCCCACCAGGTGTCCAGTATTTTCATGGCTTCCTCTATTGAAAAGGAACAACTTCTTTATACGGAGCTACGAACAACTGGTAACAGTTTGGAGAGGCACAGATAGTTCTACTCCGGGCCAAACGGTGAGCAGGCAGAATGTGTCTCCTAAGGATCCACTCGACTATTTTTGATCCTCTGTCTTCAGTGTCAAATGCCCCCACTTCAAGAGCTCCTCTCTGAGGTTCTCTATCAGCTCACAAAGACTCCCTATGTACAGCCTTGTCCTGACTCCCTTTCCTCTCCCCTTCTCACCATCCCATCGAAGCTTACCCAAACTTGTCCCACTCATGAGCGTCTTTATCATAAATGGACCAGCTGTACCAATAGGTCCCCTTGATAGTCAGAATTAGGAGCAAATGCATATTTGAGATGAAAGACTTTCAAGTCACCCAAAGCAACCCTGCCCTCTGGTCCAGGGACCCAATAAAGGATAATGACTGATGAGTTCAGCTGTGGCCTAGGAAGTCTTCCCTCAATTCCAAAGCACCTTCTCCAAGGCCCAATGGACATCAGTGACTCATCAGCAATAATGGAGGACCTCATTGCTCCCTAAGTAAAGCACATTAGACGAAAACACCGGCGGGATTTGCTGGGGTGGATCACGGCTCTTCCGATGTGTTTGCATTGTCTACTTCCAAGCCAAGGTCCTGGCTGAGCAAATTGAGACATGACCAGTTACATTTCCCCAGCAGTGGATTCAGCACCCACCCAAAGCCTCTGTGGTAGTGATGTGCATCCTCTGACCTCCTTGCCAATGAAGTGGGCTCTGTGGCTACATACCATGTCGAGAGCCAGAAGACCAGGTGTGGGGCCCGGCACTCCTTTCCCTCAGCGACAACCAGAGTCCCGGAAGTTTGATATATTACCACTGTCGCACACCAAGCTCCATAACTGACCACAGAGAAAGCAGCTGGGCAGGCTCTCGGCCTCCTGACTTCTGAGGTGTGCTAGCATCAGCAGCAAATGGACACAGTGCTTCACGCATTTGCTGTTGGAGGCAGCATGCGAAGGAGTTCTCAGACCCGAGGCAAGTGAATACAGACTTGAGAAGGGAATTCTCTGTAAACAGGAGAGAAGTCTGCCATCTCAGTATGCCAGGCTGTGGGGGTATCTGGGTCGGATATGTAAGACCCCCAGTTTAGATGATATGGTAAGGGCCAGGAGTTTGAGCCACACAACTCCCTAGAACTTTCCAGGGGACCCCTCTAGACACCAGTCACCCAGATCTGACTCATTCTTACCTCACTGAAGATTATTGACAGAAATGGGTCTCTCAGTCTAACTGAGGATGTTCAATTGGGCAACTGGAGAACTATGTTCCTGGGATGTGAAAATGGGGGCATGGTATACCACTTACTTTCTGATCTGGGAGTAAATGTGATTAAAGCCAAAAGAGACTCTAGGAAGGGTAAGTTACAGGCAAACATAAATGTTACCAATTTACCTCTTCAATTTTTATCATGAGAGGATATATATATATATATATATATATATATATATATATATATACACCTTAACATAGTGATAAATCCCATAGACTTTAGCATCAAACAGATTTGGGTTCAAATTCCAGCAGTATTCATTGTGTGGTCTTGGGCAAGCTACTTGACTTTTCTAGGTCTCAGTTCCCTTATTTTTTTTTAAATTTATATTTTGTTAATCCCTCGCTTGAGAGATATTTTTTCCTTTTTTTTTTGTTTTTTTTTTAAGAGAGAGAGAGAGAGTGGAAGGAAGGGGAAGAGACAGAGAGAGAAAACATTGATGTGAGAGAGACACATTGATTGACTCCCGCACACACCTGGGGCCGGGGATGGAGCCTGCAACCAAGGTACGTGCCCTTGACCAGAATTGAACCTGGGACCCTTAAGGCGGAGGGTCCACATTCTATCTCCTAAGCAAAACTGGCTAGGGCTCAGTTCCCTTATTAACAAGATGGAGATAATGATAATAAGAGTACCTTCCAAATAGAGTTATGGTGAGAACAGAATGAGCTAATGCAATTAAAGTGGTAGAACCCTGAATTATTTAGTGAGTGCTCAACAAGTGTCAGTTATAATTTTGGGAATGTAGAAGCTTATCACTTTTTAAAAAGTCAGGTTTATTTAGGTCTAATTTATATATAATAAACCCACCCCTTTTGGTGTATATTTCTACAAGTTTTAACAAACACATGCAATCATATCTCCACCACCACAATTAAATGCAGAACAGTTCCATCACCCTCAGAGAGTTCCTCAGGCCCCTTTACTGTCAACCCCCTCTCCCCACCTTAGCCCCAGGCAACCACTAGTCTGTTTTCTGTCCCTATAGTTTTGCCTTTTCCTGAATGTCATGTGAATGGAACCATATAGTACGGAGCAGAAAGTTAATTGTTTTCGAAGGCTGACATATATTTGGCATCCAATAAATTTCTAACTGTATTTAAAGAATCAAGTTACAATTTTCATTCCAAATCAGATAATATAGTTCCTGTTGACTTAAAGATAATGTATACTAATTTTGAAATGCCTCCTGAATTAGTTCCTTTTGGGGTAAGTGGCTATTCCTCATATGCTAGGTGTCATTTCATGAAGCCTCAACCTTGAGGCTGGGGTTGGCAGGGAGGATATAGCATAGAGCAGGGGTCCTCAAACTTTTTAAACAGGGGGCCAGTTCACTGTCCCTCAGACTGTTGGAGGGTCGGACTATAGTTTGAAAAAAAAACTCGTCGGCTGCTAAGCAATAGGCAGCGGCGGCAAAAACGCCGGGCGGGCCGGATAAATGTTTTCCGCGGGCCGCATGTGGCCCTCGGGCCGTAGTTTGAGGACCCCTGGCATAGACGAACTTGAGTATTCAGAAAGGGGAAGGAACAGAAAGTTCCCCTTCTTCCCTGAATGGATAGTGGGAAGAGGAGACAGAGTCCTGTGAGGCTGGAAGTGATTAAATGGTTCTCCATCTCTCCATTCTTAGGGAAGTCAGGAGAGTTGTGGAGAGAAATGCCAAGGGTGTGGACACTTTGTTTGTTTGTTTTTTTCCAATTCATGGCCTGGATTCTGGGATCAGACTACCCTGCAGCCTGCCCTGCACCAAACCTAGGAGATGACCACTCCTAAGTAAACTTGGTGGCACAGTGACTGTCTCATTCCCCATGTTGTATGGAGGACCCCTGAAGTTCCCTCATAGAGTGAGAAGAGACAGCTAATGGAGAGTGGCCTGCTGTGACAAGGGGAGAGGACCCTACAGCAGAGAGCATGGGCTAATTATCTAGACGAGGGGCTAGATAGAAGGCATGGCTTAGAGGGGTTAAACATGAGCAAGAAGCTGGGGGGATGCAGGCAGCTAGGAGTCACCCCCAAACCCTGGCCAAGAGGCCAGATGTTGAAGCACACCTACAATCAACTTTTCTGTATGCAAAGGTCAGCAGGCAGGGCGGTGGCCAAGGGTGGGGATTGGAGATTGAGGGACACTTTTTGGATTGTAGAACCCTCTAGTCCAGTTTCATGATGGCTTAATTGACACTCTCTTCCCCCCAATCCCGTCTTGTGGAAGCAGAGAGAGGGCAATGAAATTGAAAATCGTGAAGACTAAGCATTTCCCTCACTCCTGTTTGAATTACTGCAGCAGACTAAGGTGACTCAGTGGGTGAGGGTTTGTGAGAGAGTCAAAGCTGTTTTCTCAGCCCACCTGAGCATGATGGGTGCAAATCTCCAACCCCAGTACACTCCCATTACAACTTCACAACTGTTTCATCTTAATTTCTGATTAATAAATTATTACCTC
Source organism: Myotis lucifugus (assembly GCF_000147115.1). NCBI lineage: Eukaryota > Metazoa > Chordata > Mammalia > Chiroptera > Vespertilionidae > Myotis > Myotis lucifugus. Next base: position 3,243,938 of record NW_005871159.1, read on the forward strand.
TTGACAGTGGCCCCTAATACTGCAGCTTTAAGAATCTTGGTCTTGCAACTTCTGCAGAAGCTGGACATTTTAAGGAATAGTACAATTCATCACTCTGCAAATGATTTTTAAAAGTTTGTAACTCATCACAGGGTATAAAGTACAGCATAGGGAATACAGTCAGTAATATTGTAATAACTATGTATGGTGCCAGGTAAGTACTAGACTTATTTGGGGTGAACACTTTCTAAGTTTTATAAATATCTAACCTCTTTTTAAAAAGTCTGTAACTCAGATAGGTTCTCCATAGCTCATCTTTAAGTTTAGGATGTCACCATTCAGAGTTCTTCAAGTAGGCCTCTCTCTTTCTTTTTTGGATATAGAGAAAGGTACATCATGCCATTAATGCATTTCCACAGAGCAAACATGAGCTTTATATAATGAGCAATTGGAATGGGATTTGGCTGCTAGGAGAAGATTAAGAAAATGATTATAAATGACAGGAAGAACAAATGCCCTTTATTTGAGAGCAAATAAAGTTTAAATGTTAGAACAGGTTACAATGCTCCACTGCTAAAGCAACTAGTAGTTTTTATTGAAGCTTAACCCAGAGGAAACTCCATAACCAATTATATTTTGCATGTGTAACTGGGCAGAAAAATACATGAGATTTAAGAAGGTAGGAGAGGGACTTCTTTTTAGACCTTCATTACAATTGGATGCTGGGACACAAATGCTCTCTGATGCACATTATTATTTTTTGCACCCTTTTATCACTCTAGAGCAAGGAAATCAATCTAGGGAAAAGGTGAGACTTGGCATTTTAAAATGAATTAGGAAATTATAAGTTATGTGAGCTATTCATAAAGCTGATATTTACAGATCTATTAAGATTTTGTTATTTACATCTGGACTATAGACACAGTCAAAGCCCACGACCCCATTCCAATTTATTAAGATTTGTTTCCATTTTCAAAGTCACATGAGACTCTGTTGCAGCCAAATAGACATGAGACAGAGATGCTCTGAAAGAGTCACTTGGACCAAGATTTAAAATGCAGCCATTTAAAATAAAGGCCTCCCAAGCAACACTATACATTTCAACAAAAATGAACCCAAATTGGCATCATTGAGGATGTATTTTTGTATTTATTTACAAACGCACAAATTCTCATGGGTGATGTCAGATAGTGCTTGGGCATATAAAATGTCTGCTGATCTGAGGAATTTGATTCTGAAAACTCTGGAAGGGTTTTTCCCCAATTCCCACCTCAGATTCTGCAGCTGGGAGAAACATAACCAAACAGGAAGCCTTAACAATCGTCTTTGTCTTAGCACCTCAGTCCACTTCTCCCAAGTCTTAAGTTCTCCTTCTTTCATTCTTTCACGCACTCATTCATTCATTCATTCATTCATTCACCTTACTCGTTATCCACAGCTGGGTAACAAATTACCCCAAGACTTAGTGGCTTAAAACGGCACACATTTGCCCTGGCTGGTGTGCTCAGTGGTTAGAGTGTTGGCCTGTGCACCAAAGGGTCTCAGGTTCAATTCCTAATCAAGGGAATGGACTGGGTTGCAGGTTTGATCCCCAGCCCTGACTGGGGCATAAGCAGGAGTCAAACAATCGATGTATCTCTCTCTCTCTCTCTTTCCCTTTCTCCACCTCCCTCCCTCCCTTCCACTCTCTCTAAAAACCAATAGAAAAAATATCCAGGGGTGAGGCTTAAAAAAAGAAAACAAACTATACACATTTATCAACTCTTTGTTTCTGAGGGTCAAGAGTCTGGCCTTGACTTAGCTGAGTCCCAAGGCTGTAACCAAAGTGTTGGCCAAGGCTGAGGTTTCATCTCAAGATGACTGAAAAGTATCTACTCCCAAGCTCATGTGGTTGTTGGTAGGATTCATTTCCTTGCAGGTTGTTGAACTAAGGGCCTCAGCTCTTTTTGAGGCCTCTCTCAGTTGCTTGCTACATGTGCTTTTCTGACATGGCAGCTTGCTTTGTCAAAGCATGTAAGTTGAAAAGGTAACCAGTAAGATGAAAGTTATACTCCTTTGTAACTTAACATACCCTCAACATTGTCATATTCTAAGGTATGAAAGAAAATGACCAATGGCTATGAATACTAGGAGGTGGGGATAATTGGGAGCCACCTTAGAGATTGCCAATCACATTTGTCAAGAATTTACAGAGCACCTCCTAGCTGTTAGACACTGTACTAGGTGCTGGGAATATAGCAATAGACATTCCACTCTCATCAGAAGTCACAACCTATCTGGGGGGGGGGGGCAGACATTAGACAGATGATTGCATTTGTGATAACCATACTAAATTAGAAATACAGGGAATAAAGGAGCCATCCTGGTCTAGGCTGAGGGAGGTAGGATGTCAGGCAGGACATTTCAATGGAGACTTGAAGAAGGACTGGGCCAGAAAAGAAGAGGAGGAAAGAAGTTTTCCAGGCAGAGAGAAGAGCTATGCAAAACCCTGAGGTAAGAAAGATCAGGTTGCATTTGAGGGAAGAGTAGCTAGAGGGAGAGAGTGGGAAGAGCAAGAGGAGGAAGTGGGGCCTTGTCTGCTACATTAAGGAGTTTAATCCAGTGTCAATGACCAAAGGGATGCCCTTGAGAAGTGACTTGGAAGATCCCTTTGGCCACCTTTCTTCTTCTCCTTCAGGTCTCCGCTCAGCTGGCCTGCAATCAGTCTTGAGGCTACGGCCATCCTTGGACACGCCTGAGTGGCCTGACTCCTCTTTATCCTGTAACACTATCCTGCTAATATTGTACCATATGTTCCTAAAGGCTCTTTCTCCTTCCACCTACAGATTTTTCTAGCAGTTTTCAAACAGTACAAGATGTAGATCCTTAATATATAAAATAGACAAAAGCAGAACTATTTGGATCAAAGACAGTTATAGAAGAAGGGACAATTGGGAGCACTCTTCTCCACATTCCCGAGGGGGTCTCAAGACATCTCTCTGGAGCCAAGGACTCTGAAAATCCCAGTTTGAGAAACATTTCCCCAGGCCACAACTTTGCCAATAGTTATTCCCGAGGGCTCCTTCTTTCAATAAACTTTTATTGAATCCTTCTGATGAGTCAGGCATAAAGTGGGCATTGAGAATACGAAAGTGATTTAGACATGAACTCCCCGTGTAAGGAGGAACTCATATGGGTGAATGACTCACTGCACTGCCATCTGATGGGCAATTACAGAAGGTTGAGCAGGGAAGCATGGTGACTCAAAGGGAACACGGGTAGGGAGGACTTCAAGAGAAGCAGAAGCTGGAATGAAAAGGAGTTTGCTGATGAACAAGACGCCCAGTGGTACCTGTCTCAGAGGACTTGCCCTTGCATCTGCAATCACTCCCTTCACTCTGCCCATCTCAGCCACACTGTCTAGATGAGATGCCCTTGCTCAGTAGGCTGAAACAATATCCTAGGCCTAAATAGGAAGGCCCTGATGATTCTCCCAGGTTCTCTGACAACCACGGTGCTAGAAAGCTTGTATTGGCTTTTAATTTCTCACAATTTCTGGATTGGAATAGAAGATGAGCAACTTTACCCAGTTCTCTACCCCAATTGGCCTTTCCCTGGCTTAGAGGACTGAGCAGAGAACGTCCTTTGTATCCCACCTCACAGTGTTTCCTCCTTACCAAGGCTCTGCACAGAAGAGGCAGCAGCAGCCTTTGACCTGTCTAGTTTCAGAGTCTTAGACTGGGTCACCCATCAAGTCAGGCATGTTCTGTTGGTCTCTGGCATTTCCCCCGACGTGCCTTGACAATCCAGAATTCTAGAGTGAGATGGCTTCCATTTGCTGGTTAAGATTCCAGGCATTTGACTAATCATTCATAGTGACAACTAAAAGCCCATACCAGTCCTGCAACAGTAAATTCAGTGACTCTAAAGTCCGAGCACAGTAAAGGGTGCAGCAGTAGGCTGACGCTATGCAATATCAGAACAACTGGTCATTCAGAGGAAAAGGTTTTCAGACCGGATGTTGAGTTGTGCAAGCCAGGCAGTCTGTTGTTTCACTGTTTTATCTCTCAGTGACTCATTCAACATCTTTTAGCCTCAGCCGCAGGCCAGGTTTCATAATAACAGCAAACAGTCCAGCTCAGCTTTCCTTCTCCTCCCCAAAATCTTCCCTCCAACAATAAGTGATCCCTGTCTTTGTCCTACAAACTCCCATCACCTCTCGATTTTCTACACATGGCAAAGTACTAGCACAGTATCTTGGGACACCTCCACCTCTTATAATGTTTTCTTAAAAGTATATCCTGTCTTTCTTCCTTCTCTAAGTCAGAGAAAGGTGTCTACCAGAGTAGACTGTAAGCTCCTTTCAGGCTCCGGGAATGCTTTGCCCCAATTGGTATTCATGGTCACTCTCCCACCTCCAGTCGACTTAGCACAGTGTCGTACAAGTAGGCGTTCTATAAATATTTGTGTGTGAATGAATACCCATGGCCTGCCCAATGTAATGTGCAGCCAGTTTCACTGACATGAGGGTGACCCAGCCAGAGGCAGTCTGGGTGGGCTGCATATGGTTCACAGCTGGCTGGCAACATCCACGGAGCCCAGGCCAAGTACATGTGAAAGTAAACATCTTTATGCCTTAAAAAAGGGTCCCCCATGACGCCTGCATGAAGGGTGATTACCATGTACTTAACCCCAGCTTGGGCTACATATCACCATTTTTCATTTGCACCCTTCCCTTTAGTTGTTAGATAACCATATTTACCATGTTTTACCTCTTTACCCAAGAGAGCATTCCCAGAAAAGAACCCACCAGAGGATTCTACTAGCAGCATGGTTTTTTATTTCCTTTCAACTACTGCCATTTACCCAGACTGCAGGCAATTAGGGTTTCATCTCCTTCCACCTAGATGACAAGCTGAAGAGTGGATATACAGAGTACCATCATGCTCTATTCAAAGACAGGATTTGCTTTTTAGTGCATGTAGAAAGCGTGTGTTTTCAGCCCTGGATAACCATGTCAGGAGGGGGTTAGGCTTCTGTTCTTAGGACATTCCCGCCTGGCTTTATGACTACGGTGACTCATTCAGCCATCTGGCAATTTTCTTCCTGCCATTAAAGGTAAGAAGGAGAGTGGGGATATTAAGAACTGCTTCTCAGGATTAAGAATATTATGAGAATGAATTGCCTTTTGTCTGTACCTTCTAAGAAAATGGAACACAAAAACTATGGATTCCTGGACTCACCGTTTCCATTGATTGCAATGGATAGAAATAAGATAAGGCTAAGAAATGTACAGAAATGAGAAACAAGATGGTTCTCACCATTAAGAGATATATAGAAATAAGAAACAAGACAGTCCTCACCATTAAGAAGGCTTCTTGAGGGTCACAATTATCCTCTATTTGTCAGCTCTTTTCCTCATATGTGAGAAATTGAAGTTCCAAGTCTAATTTCCCATTTGCAATCTCTTATTCATTTTCTCCATCAAGCTCTGCAATGCCACATTAATATTCCTAAATAAGCATTTCAACATGACATCTTCTGGCATGAAAACTTTCAATAGCCTCACTGCTCATAATATAAAGGTCAATGACTCTTAAGTTTGAGAGCTTCTAAATTCTTGAATGAACTTATTTCTTGATCTTACTTCCCACAACTCCTCATTATAAATGTTCTCTTTGGAAAGATGGTCAGGTTACTATACGGAGAGCATACATCCTTTCCCTACTCCAATCTACTTGTTCATCTATTCAAGAATGGTTGGGTGTCTCCCATATGGCAGTGCTGTGAGAAGAGATGGTGAGCAAAGTTTCTGCACTCAAGGAGCTGGTTGTGTAGTCAAGGATACAGACACGTGAAATGACCATGGCAATGACAATGACAGAGGAGCACTGGTTGTGATGGGAGCACACAGAACCACACCTAATCCAGCCTTGCAGAGGCAAAGAATGTTGCTCAGAGAAAAAGACATCTAAAGTGAATAGAAGTTAGGCAATCTATTGAAGAAAGTGTGTACCAGACAGAAAAAGCAGTGTATTCAATGGCCTGGTGATGCAGACAATGTTGAGTTTGAGTAACTGAGAGAATCTGAATGGATACAAATAAATGTGTGTGTGTGTGTGTGTGTGTGTGTGTGTGTGTGTGTCTGTAATAAGCCCAGATTTTCTGAGATCTCACAACCAGGATAACAGTTTTAGATTGGACAAGCTTAAGTAGAGAGTATCATGACTAGATTTGGCTATCATAGAGAATGCCATAACCCAGTCCCATAAATCAGGAAGGGAGTGTTTGAGAGTATTAGTAAGTAATGTCTCTTCTTTCCAGGAGTACAATTAATGATCTTGTTAAGATGATGATCAATTTTCCTGCATTTGTCCTGAAAGTATGAGAAATCCAACTGAACCATTCTTTGAGAATTTAGACTCCTGCAGGGCCTTAGAAGAATGATATGGGAGATTTGTCTAAATCAACATAGAGACAAGTATATCATCTGGTGGTATTTCATATCAAAAATTTGTCTTAAAGACAATAGCTACCACTGGTTGAGTGCTCAGTGCATGTTCATATACTCATTTGACTTGGTGTGAGATACCTATTATTTTACCCATGTTGGCAATGAGAAAACGGAGACTCACATGGTTTACATAACTGGCTCGAGGTCTCAGGGTTAATTGCAAATATTTGCTTATTATAAACAACTAAAGCTGGAATTTGAACCTAGAACTACCTGACTCCCAAGCACAGGTAGTTTTAAAGTTTCATTAAGTTGAAATTTACTCTGCATTACTTAGAGATATTTTAGACTATTTCCATCTTCCTTTCTGATAAGTCCAGATGTATAGGCTACTGCATGTTTTGCCTAGAGTGGTAGGCACCTAACAAATACAGAAAGCATGGAGAGAAATGAGGAGTAAAGGAGGGATACACCAGGGCAGAGGGAGAAGGATGTTTTAGAGTGATTTGTACCGATGAAATATGGGAGAGCAAAATGAGTAGGATTAATGTTTCTCTCACTGACTTCAACTCAGGACCTTGCCTGAGTAATAACTCGTGGGCTGGAGTAGAACGGCTTCTCCCCTATGGGCCATGTGAGGGATGTAATGAATGGTTCCTTACACAAGGCTCCCTTGTACAGAGGAACACAAGGACACAGAACCGAGTCCTCCAAAAACAGGCCCATGCCCAGGATTTAAAAACCACCAACCAACCTGTACCCAGAAACAGTCATTCATTTAGACTGCAGGAACTGAACAGCTTCAGAAATGTTCCAAACCAAACGGCACAGGGTAACAAACAAACAGCAGCAGCTCCCTCGCATGAGGTTTCCAGGAATCATCCTGCCCAGTAAAGAAAACAACGACCCAAATCTGCTTGTTAACCAATGCAAGTCTGAGAGGATAACTGAGTCGTAATGCTCTTTTATTATTTAATAGTGGAAAAAAAGAATGAAAATGATCCAAGATATTGCCAACAGGTTAAGAACTCAATAGGAAATCAGAATATTTGGCTGATATTCTACTACTTACCACCCACCCTAGGAAATAAACACATATGCTTACCGCAACATTGTTTGTGATTGTAAAAGCCCAGAATCAACCTAAATATCCATTAATGGAGATGGTCAATAAAATAGTGTAGTCCTACTGTGGAATAAGAAAGACGGAAGTATTAATAAGTACTAATAAGTACTCAGAGGGCTAGCTCTTGTCATCCAGTTGAGTGAAAAAAGTAAATTGCAGAATAATGTGTACAGTTTGACAATACTTAAGTATTAAGAAGTAGAAAATAAAACTAACTTTGAGCAACTCTATATCTTTTTTGAGAGTAAATGTATTGGGAAAAGCCCTGAAAAGATACATAGCAAATTGACAAAAGTGGTCACTTCTGGAGATGAGGACTGGATAGGGGATGAGGGCAAAGTGAGGCCTTCAGTTTTATTTATAATATTTAACTTTTAAAAGCAGATATACTCATGCTCAGTTGTGTAATTATAAATTAGTAACAATGATCAAATAAATCATAATAAGTTAACTTGAAAAAGAACAGGATGGAGGTGGGGGTCAGAAGTTCACTTGGAAACAAACTATGGCTGCCCTGCTGCAACCATAGGAGGGAGGAACGGGCAATTTCTAACCAGGGGTGCTAGGCGGATAAGCCCATACTAAAACATAAAGTTAACTCTTGCAGATCAACTAGTAAAAAATATAAGCCCTAGCTGGTCTAGCTCAGTGGCTAGAGCATCGACCTGCAGACTGAGGAGTCCCAGGTTCAATTCTGGTCTAGAGCATATGCCTGGGTTGCAGGCTCAATCCCCAGTGGGGGGCATGCAGGAGGCAGCCAATCAAAGATTCTCTCTCATCATTGATGTTTCTGTCTCTCTCTCCCTCTCCTGTCCTCTCTGAATAAATAAAAAATATATTTTTTTAAAATGTAAAAGATATGAACAGATAATTTTCAAAAAGGGAATGTAATTGTCTAATCTACTTTAAAAAGGATTTGACTTTATTTATAGTCAAAAACGTCTATAAAATGATGGCAGATTTCTGGGGAAAATATTTGCCACAATGTGATAGTAACTTTAATGTCCTTAATGTATAAAAAATTCATAAACACTGAAAAGGAAAGATATTAACACTGCCTACAGAAGACAAAGGATATGAAAAAACTTATAAAAGAGAGAAAGCTTGGGAAGACATCCATGTTCATGGATTGGAAGAAATAATGTTGTTAATATGTCAGTACTGCCAAACCGGTTTGGCTCAGTGGATAGAGCGTCGGCCTGCGGACTCAAGGGTCCCAGGTTCGATTCCGGTCAAGGGCATGTACCTTGGTTGCGGGCACATCCCCAGTAGGAGGTGTGCAGGAGGCAGCTGGTCGATGTTTCTCTCTCATCGATGTTTCTAACTCTCTATCCCTCTCCCTTCCTCTCTGTAAAAAATCAATAAAAAATGTTGTTAATATGTCAGTACTATCCATAAGTAATATACAGATTTAATACAATTCTTATTAAAATCTCAATGGTGCATTTTGCAGAAATTGAAAAGTCCACCCTAAGATTCATATGGAATTTCAAGGAAGCACATGTACCCAAAACAATCTTGAAAAAAAGAACAAAGTTGAAGGTCTCATGTTTCATGATTTGAAAACTTATTACAAAACTACAATAATCGAAACAGTATGTTACTGGCCTAAAAAAGTAGACCAGTGGAATTTCAGAATAGAGAGACCAGAAATAAACCCTCGCATATAAGATCAAAGAATTTTCAACAAGGGTGCCAAAACCATTCAAAGAGAAAAGGACTGTTCTTTCAACAAATAATGCTGGCAAAGTTCAATATCACATGCAAAATAATGAAGTTGGACCCTTACTTTACACCATATACAAAAGTCAACTCAAAGTGGATTAAAGACCTAAATGTAAGACCTAAAACTATGAAACTCCCAGAAGAAAATCCTTTATAACATTGCATTTTGCAATGATTTCTTGGATATGGCACCAAAAGCACAGGCAATAAAAGCACAAAACGGACAAGTGGGACTACATCAAACTTTAAAACTTTGGTCCATCAAAGTAAGCAATTCACATAATGAATAAGCAATGTACAGAATGGGAGAAGTATTTGCAAACCATATATCTGATAAGGAATCAACATCCAGAATACATAAAAAATTTCTACAACTCAATAATAAAAAACAAATAACAATTAAAAAATAGACAAAGGACTTGAATAGACATTTTTTTCAAAGAAGCTATACAAACGGCCAACAAGCATATGAAAAGATGCACAACATCACTAATCATTAGAAAAATGCAAATCAAAACCATACCTTATACCCATTAGAATGGCCACAATAATAAAAAAAAAAACATCCAGAAAAATAAGATGTGTTAGTGTGGGTATGGAGAAATTGGAACCTTTGTATACTATAGGTGGGAACGTGAAATGGTATAGCTGCTATGGAAAGTAATATGGAGGTTTCTCAAAAAATTAAAAATAGAATTACCACATGATCCAGTAACCCCATTTCTGAGTATACATCCAAAAGAATTAAAAGTGGTGGCCCTGGTTGGGTAGCTCAGTTGGTTTGAGCATGCACATAGGAGAAGCAACCAATGAATGCATAAATAAGTGAAACAACAAAATCTCTCTTTCTATCAAAATTAATTTAAAAACAAAGGAGGAAAAAAAAGACAAATTGTCTTAGAAAAAAAATTTTTAAAGCAGAATCTCCAAGAGATCTTTACACACCTTTATTCATTACAGCATTATTCACAATAACCAAGAGGTGGAAGCAACCCAAGTGTTCATCAACAGATAAATGGATAAACAAAATGTGGTATATATATATATACACAATTTCATATTATTCTGCTTTTAAAAAGGAAATCCTGGCACATGAAACAATATGATGATTCTTGAGGACATTGAGCTAAGTGAAATAAGCCACTCACAAAAAGACAAATGCTATATTATATTATTCCACTTATATGAGGCATCTAAAATAGTCAAGCTCACAGAATTGGAAAGCAGAATGGTGGTTGCCAGGAGCTGGGAGGAGGGAAAGATGGGAAGTTGTCCAATGAGCATAGAGTTTCAGTTTTGCAAGATTAAGAACACTCTAGAGAGTGCAACAATGAGACTATACTTAACACTACGAACTGCACACTTAAAATGGTTAAAATGGTAAATTTTATGATGTGTCTTTTACAAAAAAAAGAGAGAGGAATCCCAGGTGGATTTGTACATGCATTCAAGTTTGAGATGCACTATTCTACCAAAACTTGACATTGCAGCTAGAGTTTCAAAGCTTTGATACTCTTAAAATATTTTATAGATGTTATCTGGAGAATATAACAAAACATTTGAATAAAGCGATGAATAAGATGAAAAGAGAAAATGATGACAACTTTCAAAAGTAGCATTCCCCAAAGGAGATTAATGTTGATTTACAGGTACAATGCCAATAAGGCTTTCACTCATCAACCAGAGTAGAAAATTCCAATTGTTAAAAACCCCCCAAAACGTATTGATGGTTAATCAAAGAAATTTGGTGATCCCTCTTTCAGGCATAATGACCAGCCTGGTAAGATAAAAATAAACAAACAAACAAATAGATATAATATTCCCATCTATCAAGTTGTTAAATATAAATCATAAATACAACATAAAAACATACTAAGAAATAATATACATGCAGTAAAGGACTGAAATCTTACATGTAACATTCAATGAATTTTGCGCAGGTAGGCATGTGTACACACACACACACACACACACACACACACACACACACACAATGAAACCACACAAATCAAGTTACAGAACACTTCCAAAACTACAGAAGACTCTCTCATGACCCTGCCCAGTCAATTCCTTGAGAGAATGTTAAGAGCTAATACTTGTAATCATGTTGTGTGAAATGAACTTCTATATATCATTAATCAGTGAATGCTTTCTAAAAAGCAATTTTATGATATTATCAAAACTAGTGATAATGCTCAATTTCTTTATTGAGGAATGAATTTGGATTCTTGGGATCTATCCTAAGCAAAAAATGAGATGTAATAAAACATACATAAAAGGATGCTGATTACTGCTACACTATCCTCAAAAAATTAGAAATTGCCCTAACCAGTTTGGCTAAGTGGTTGGAATGTCGGCCCTCAGACTGAAGGGTCCTGAATTCTATTCTGGTCAAGGGCACATACCTCGGTTGCAGGCTCGATCCCCAGCCTCAGTTAGGGCATATGCAGGAGGCAACCAATCGATGTGTCTCTCTCACATAGATGTTTCTTTCTCTCTGTCTCTCTCCCCCTCCCTTCCACTTTCTCTAAAAATCAATGGAAAAAATATCCTTGGATGAGGATTAACAAACAAACAAATAATTAAATAAATTAGAAATTGGGGGAGATGTGGGACAAAGGATACAATTTTCAGTTAAAGAAGAATAAGTTCTGAGGATCTAATGCACAGCATGGTGACTGCAGTTAACACAATATTGTATGCTTGAAGGTTGCTGGGAGTACATCTTAAGTATTCTCACCACACACTCCAAAAGTTAACTATGTGAGGTGATGGATGTTTAATTATTTTGATCTTGGTAATCATTCCAAAATGTATATGTATATAATATCATATTGTGCACTTTAAATATCTATAATTATATTTGTTAATTAATTCTCAATAAAGTTGGAGAAAAAATAAAGTACACACAAAAAGTTAGAAATAGCCTAAGTATATATCATAAGAGAATTGTTGGATTATAATATAACTTGAAATAGTTGCAGTCACTAAAACTGTGGTTTTTAAAAAAATCTAAATGAAAAAATACTCATAATGCTTAGGTATTAGGAAGGATAAAATAAAATGAGAAATTCAATATGATTTTAATTTTAAAAAGCATTACTTTTACGGAAAGAAAAGACTAGCTTGGTATTATCTTTCTCTAGTTAATAGGAACATAGGAAATTGTAATTTTGTTCTTTTGCTTTTTGTATTTTCCAAAATTTTTTATAATCACACATATGTCTTTTATAATGAGAAGAAAACCTTATTTTTAAAAAGCAAGCAAGGAAAGTAAACAAATTGTCATTGGTTCTGTTCCTTTGAGAATGAAATAAAAGCCTTCCTGTGGTTGACTGCAATTTCCCTTCCCTTCACTTTAAACTGGAAACTTAAATAATAAAAACAACAAAGCACAGAACAGATCAAAAGTCAAATGGATACTTCTATGAAGACTCTCATGACACACCTTGTGTTACAGACAATTGATAAAGGCCCATCATTTCAGTGTTTTGTCAAAAGGAAAACATCTTGAGAGCTGCATAAAATTCTGTACTGTCCCTTCAATGCCAAGAAAGGAGGAAATAAAAGAAAAAGCCCAAGCCTCTATATGACTCATTTTCATCTTCTTCCCAGAGTTCACTGGAGAGGTCAACATCAATCCAATCTGAACCTTCTGCAGGGAACCAACAGTCTTAACACCCACATAGCACAGATTACACACATAAGCAAACATCTGCCCCTCTCCTTAGTAGTTTTAAGGTTCTTTACCACAGAGCAAAATTTGAGACCAGAAACTGTATTCCCTGATGGACCCTTAAATAACTCCCTGTTTTATTTTTGTTGGAAGTTGGAGGGGAAAATAAACTTGCCAATAAATACAATCCATATGGACAGAGCAAGAAAACATCAGAGCTTAAGTTTATATTTATTTTCATGTCACCTTTAAAAAATTTCTCATCTGTGTACAGAATATATCAGCACAGTAGTAGGTGTGTATACTATAAATATAACTATGTAAACATATATTGGGATGTTCATGCTCACATTTTTTAATGGTAAGGGACAGTTTTTAATGGTAAGGGAGCATGCAAAAAATAATAATTGGAGATCATCAATCTAGACCAGAGGATCTCAGCTTCAATTGACTGTGAAACATGTTTTATTGATAATAGTGAAATACTATTATCAGTTTGGGATTTTTAAAAATCAGAGCAAATTCAATATTATCACTCTCAGTTCCTACATAGGTATTGTGATTAAAATTTATTTTTTAATTTTAAAGGCTATTTTTTAAAGCAGGGTTAGGGCAAAGTCAAAAGCCAAAGGGGAAAAAGATGAACTAAACCAAATTAAACAAACAACATAAAAGCAAACAACAAAGGCTTCCTAGTCTCTGTACTAGAAATGGTGAACAGATGTTACTGAGATCCACTGATAAATAACCTTAAGTTGTAATAATCAGAATTTAGACATAACATAATTTTGGTACATATGGGATAGAAAGCCCAAGGCATTAAATATCTGGTTATAAATAGGAAGGCAGAGGTGGGGATGAGAATATTTTCAGAGAAGAAAGTGAGTTAACATGGGAATGGGTTACTGATGGAGGTTGTTCAAAGAACATTGAGTTTCAGCAGATATTAAAATAGGCTAGAATATCACTGCTCTGGGCCAGCACAAATTAATTCTCAGGCCTCTCAAGATTTTTCAGTGCTAGGACTCTCTTTAAGGTATAATTAAATTTTATGACCAGATTTGTCCTATGAAATGGACATCTCTCAGAAGTGGTTCATGCTGGTCAAGGTAAACCCCACTTCCCTGTCCTTATGAGGGCCACACATGGACAGATAAGTTAAGATTTGTGAGTTGGGGGACAACTGTCAGGACATGAAGCAATGATCCTCAACATTGGCTGCATATTATAATTATCTGAAGAACTTTAAAAAATATTGATGCCCTAAGACTTGTACATGAAAATTATAAAACATCTTCGGGAGAAATAAAAGACCCAAATAAACGAAAACACCTAATATTAATGAGTTGGAAGACTTATTGTTAAAGTATTGTTAACAATATTTTAAATTTATATACTGAGTCAACCAAAGTCCTGGCTGATTATTTTGTAGAAATTGACAAGCGAACCTAAAATTATATGAAAATGCAGGTGATAACATTGTGTATCTCTTTCACCTGGCTGTTTATGAGTTATATAAGCAAATGTTTTCCTAAGTTATATGATTCATTCCAGCAAATTAACAGAACCCCAGGAGAGAGGCCATGGGAACCTCTGACATATAGCTGGAGTCCAGGTGATAACCTTGATTTGTTATTGGGGTCTGAAGTGAGTGGAGGGGTGGGTATGTGACTTTAGGACTGTGGAATCTGATGCTAATATTTATCAGGTGGACAGTGTCAGAACTGAATTGAATTGAGGGACTCCAGGTTGGTGTCAGAGAATTGGTTGTTGGTGTGAGGAAAGAACCACACATTGGAATTGGGTGCATAATTATAGTTGGTACTCAAAAATGAAATCAGAAACAGAATTATAGGAAGACTGGATATCCACATGCGAAAGAATAAAGTTGGGCTCTTATATAATACCATATATAAAAATTAATCCAAAATATATCAAAGATATAAATATATAGGTAAAACTATAAAACTAGAATAAAATGTAGGTTTAAATCTTTGTGACTTCTGACCGGGCAATAGTTTCTTAGATTTTATAACAAAAACACCAGCAATAAGGAAAAAAAAGAAAAATTAGACTTTATGAAAGTTTTAAACTTTTGTGCACCAGAGAGCACTATAAGAAAGTGAAAAGATGCCCTGGCCAGGTACTCAGGTGGTTAGAGTGTCATCTCGA
The DNA here is from genome assembly GCF_000147115.1 of Myotis lucifugus. Lineage (NCBI taxonomy): Eukaryota > Metazoa > Chordata > Mammalia > Chiroptera > Vespertilionidae > Myotis > Myotis lucifugus. The sequence continues at coordinate 3,259,049 of NW_005871159.1, forward strand.
TACACCAAGGTTGTGGGTTCAATTCCCAGACAGGGCACATACAACAATCAACCAATGAATGCATAAATAAGTAGAACAACAAATTGATGTTTCTCTCTTTCTCAAATCACTAAATTAAAAAAAAGAAAGTAAAAAGGCAACCCATAGAATAGGAGAAAATATTTGTAAATCATATCCACAGGTCATATATCAGATGTCATATATTAATAAATCAGTATTATAGTATTCAGAATATATAAAGACTTACAACTCAACAATAAAAAGACATATAACCCAATTTAAAAATGGGCAAAGAATTTGAACAGACATTTCCCCCAAGAAGATATACAAAAACACAAGAAACACAAGAAAAGATGCTCAACATTATTAGTCATTAGGAAAACATAATGAGATACCACTTCATACCCACTAGGATAATCAAAAAGACTGATAATAACAAGTGTTATTGGGGAGAAAGTGAGGAAACTGAAACCTTCCTACATTGCTGATGGGAATGTAAAAAGGTGCAGACACTTGGAAAAAAACAGTTTAACAGTTCTTCAAAAAGTTAACATATGACTTGGTAATTTGACTCATAGATATATACCCAAGAGAACTGAAGACATATATCCATAGCAGCAGTATTTATAATAGTCAGAATGAAAACAGTCCAAATGTCCACCAACTGATGAACCGATAAGCAAAATGTGCTATAGCTACATAATGGAATATTATCCTATCTAATAAAAGACAAAAAGGGTAATTGACCGTACCTTCGCTACGCTTCCCATGGGTTAATCAGGGAGATATGCAAATTAACCACCAATAAAGATGGCGGCCGGCAGCCACGCAGTTGAAGCGAGCAGGAGGCTTGCTTGCTTCAGTAATGAAGGAAGCCAAGGTTCCCCGCCTGCTGCGGCCCGGCTCTGAGCTCCGAAAGCAACAAAGTTTCAATTATAGAAGCTAAACAAACCCCAGATACCTGCTTTCAGCAGGCCGTGGCCACAGAGCTGGAGCTCGGCTCTTAGCTCCAGTGATGGTAACAATGTTTCAATTATAGAAGGTAAATAAATCCCAGAATTAAAAAAATGAAAAAAAGGAGAGGCTGGGAGCTTCAGTTGCCGGCCAGCCTGAAAACGGCCCTCAGCCCCTCACCCAGACTGGCCAGGCACCCCAGTGGGGACCCCCACCCTAAAGGGGGTGCGAGCAACCTGAAAACAGCCATCAGCCCCTCACCCAGTCTGGCCAGGCACCCAAGCGGGACCCCCACCCTGATCCGGGACACCCTTCAGGGCAAACCAGCCGGCCCCCACCCGTGCACCAGGCCTCTATCCTATATAGTAAAAGGGTAATATGCAAACTGGCCCTAACAGCCGAAAGACTGAAAATGACTGGTCACTATGACACACACTGACCACCAGGGGGCAGACGCTCAATGCAGGAGCTGCCCTCTGGTGGTCAGTACGCTCCCACATGGGGGAGTTCTGCTCAGCCACAAGCCAGGCTGATGGCTGCCAGTACAGCGGTGGTGGTGGGAGCCTCTCCTGCCTCCTCAGCAGCACTAAGGATGTCTGACTGCAGCTTAGGCCTGCTCCCCGCTGGCAAGTGGACATCCCCCGAGGGCTGCCGGGCTGCCAGAGGGATGTCTGATTGCCAGCTTAGGCCCAATCCCCTGGGGAACAGGCCTAAGCCAGCAGGTGGTCATCCCCCGAGGGGTCCCAGACTGCGAGAGGGCACAGGCCAGGCTGAGGGACCCACCCCCCCAAGTGCACAAATTTTTGTGCACCGGGCCTCTAGTTCAGTCATAAAAAGGAAGGATGTACTGATTCATGCTACAGTAAGAATGGCCTTGAAAACATTATGCTAAATGAAAGAATTCAGTCACCAAAGGCCACTACTGAATGATCCCATTATTGTAAAATGCCCAGAATAGGCAAATCCATAGAGACAGAAAGTACATCAGTAGTTGCCAGGGGCTGGAAGGAGGAAGGAATGGGGAGTGACTTTTAAAAGGTACAGGTTTCTTTCTGGGGAGATGAAAATGTTCTGGAATTAGGGAGTGGTGATGGCTGTATAACTGAGTGAATACAATAGAAACTCTTGAATTTTATATTTTAAGGGAGTGAATTTTATGGTATGCAAATTGTATCTCAATTTTTAAATGTTATAGAAAAATGTTGATACTAGTGTCTACTGAGATCAATCAAATCTAAATATCTGGGGATGAAGCCTGGGCATTTGAATTTCTGAAGGCTCCCTGGTGATTTCGAAGCATCATGGATTAGTTACCCACGGCATTAAATAAACCATCAATTTCTTCTATTGTGAATTTGTAGGCAGAGATTAACAAGATTCTTTGACCCTCTACTGTTCAATGTTAGGAAAAGATCTAGAACAGGGGTGGGCAAACTTTTTGACTCGAGGGCCACAATGGGTTCTTAAACTGGACCGGAGGGCCGGAACAAAAGCATGGATGGAGTGTTTGTGTGAACTAATATAAATTCAAAGTAAACATCATTACATAAAAGGGTACGGTCTTTTTTTTTTAGTTTTATTCATTTCAAACGGGCCGGATCCGGCCTGCGGGCCGTAGTTTGCCCACGGCTGATCTAGAGTAATCATAGCTAAAATTCACCAGTGTTGTCATAATGAAACATATTAACTTGTTTATCTATACTAATAAAAGGGTAATATGCTATTTACACTGGATAGACCAGACATCTTCCGGACATCCTTCCTGACAAAGCCACCCTTTGCCCAGGCTGGCCCCACCCCCTGAGCGAGCACCCCCACCCCAATCTGGGGCCTCTTTTTAGGGCAGGCCAGCCGGCCCCCACCCATGCATCAGGACTCTATCCTATATAATAAAAGGGTAATATGCAAATTGACCCTAATGGCAGAACAACCTGAGGTGCACTGACCACCTCTTGGTCCCTTTCCCCGGCTGGCAGGCTCCAATCGCCTGATGGCCACCTGCAGCAGGGGTGGGGCTGGTGAGCAGGCGGGAACAGCCGACCTCTCGGTCCCTTCCCTGGCCATCAGGCACTGATCACCTGATGGTGAATGGGGAACCGAGGGGTGGGTGGTGGCAGGGGGCGGGGCCGGCTGCAGGCAGCTGGGGAAGATGACCCTGATCGCAGGCCAGGCCTAGGGACTGTACCCACGTATGAATTTTGTGCACCAGGCCTCTAGTTATATTACAACGTTGTTGTGGTTTTTTTTTTGTTGTTGTTATTAATCCTCACCCAAGGATATTTTTCCATTGATCTTCAGGAAGAGTAGAAAAGAGAGGGAAAGACAGAGAGAAACATCAGTGTTAGAGAAACACATTGATTGGTTGCCTCCTGCATGAACCCTGACCCAGGCCAGGACCAGGCCCAGGGAGGAGCCTGCAACCGAGGTACATGCCCTTGACTGGAATCAAACCTGGGTCCGCAGGTCGACACTCTATCCACTGAGCCAAACCTGCTAGGGCCATAATGTTTAAAAAAACAACAACAGTTTTTCCCAGTGCTAATCAGCTGGCATGTTTTCACATGTCCTCTACATTGTAATATCATTTAAGATTTTTTGAAGGATGTAACTTACCCTTAATTACAGTGTCAATATAACAATCTGTAATGCCAGGAGGAGTTTTTTGTTTGTTTTTTAAAAATCTATTCCTGCTTCAAAGTTGACACTGGGATAGCCATGGTAATCCCTAGCTCTGAGGAGGTCCCCCTTTGAACCCAGGAGTGGGATGCAGCTTTCCGATCTTGGGTGGTCCGAAGGGTGGGGTGGGGTGCTTCAAGGGCGCATAGGCCAAACTATTTCACCTACCCAAGGAGCACATGCCCCGTGGTTTTCAATTCTACTTCATCATTTGCTTAATATTCCCACTTAATTCCAAAAAGGAAGTTGAAGTAATTTGGTTGTTTGTTGAAGAAAGTAGTTTAGGCCCAGAGCAGTCCTGATAAGCAAAGTGTTAGTTTCCAGGATGGGTTCTTATGCAGAGAGAGATGAGCCTAATAATTCCCCCACTTAACCTGGATATTCTGTGTCACTTTGGAGAATGACTGTTTTCTACATGGTCTAATCCCACGACAAGAAGCAACAGGATGAAGCTGTACGGAAGGTACAGATGCAATGGCAAAGCTCTTGTATCTCCTACTGGAAAATACCTCATTTCTGCCAAGATATCAGGATCATATGCACATTTTTTATTAGAAAAATTTGGCACGTTTATGCAATAACCTTTCTGAAAAATGTAAGGCTGTCAAACTTCTAATCTCTTATAATAAGCATAATGGATGAAATGGAACATACCCTCTTGAAGCATGTCAGAGTTATGCAGAATAACTCTACCTGTAACTTTACTACTTGGTATTTCATACAAGAGAGCATATCAGAATTGAAGTAAGTACAAGTAATGCTATTAATTATTTGATCTAGACTGCTTCTCATTGTACTAGTCTTTGCTAATATTGAATTATAGTGATTACATTAATATTTAATTTGGGTGTAGGTCCAATAGAAATGCAATTAGTACAACCTACTGAAGTAGATTCAATATTGAGGGAATATAAATCTATTGAATTTAGAATCTTAATAATAAATTCTATTTAAACAAACTTCTTACTAGATATTTCTGTCCTGGCCATAATGGAATAACTGGTGCCACACAGCCTTACCACTAGATACAACTACAAAACTAGGTAAAACACATAAAGCAACTGTTTTTAGGCCCTGGGCAACCATCAGGGAGGACTGTAATTCCTGCAAGAAGGGAAAATTCCTGCATACACACAAAAAAGACATCACTGATTAATTATCTCAATCATTTAAAGAAGAAATAATAATCCTACACACCACTTTTTAGAAAACAGAGGAGGGGGAACACTTACAAATGCATTTTATGAGATCACAGTTACTCTGATCCAAACCCATAAAAATACAAAAAGGAGAACTACTGACCAATATTATCATGAGCATAGATGTAATTTTAGCAAACTGAACCCAGCAGTTTGAATGATCCTCATGATCAAATGGGTCTTATTTGAATATTGTAATGTTAGTTTAACACTTGAAAACAAATTAATTCGAATAACAGAATAAGAAGAAAAATCATGTGATCAGCTCCATACATGCATCTGACAAAATTCAGCACTCATTCATTATAAAACCTCTCAGCATACACAATAAAAGGAAACATCTTCAACTTTGTAAAAGATGTCTATAGCCAACAACATACTTAATGGTGAAAGATTAAAACATTTCCCCATAAGATCAAGATCAGAATAAATATGCACACTCACCTCTCCTAGTAAAGGTTTTAGATACTTTTACCAGTCTTGTCTTCAATCATGTAATAAGACAAGAAAAAGAAATAAAAGGCATAAAATTGTAAAGGAAGGAATAAAACTGTCCTTACTGGCAGATGACATGATCATGTACTTAGAAAATCTTAAACAACTTAACAAAAGCTACTGGAGCTAGTAAGTAAGTTTAGGAAGGTTTCAGGATATAAGGTGAATATACAAAACTCAATTGTATCTCTACATATTAGGAAATAAACATTTGAAAAATTAAACTCAGTATCATTTAGAATAATATAAAAAATTCAAAATACTTAAGTATGCACTTAATAAAATACATATGAAATATATACCTTGAAAACTACAAAATATTGCTGAGAATCAAAGATGAACAAATGAAAAGACTATTTCTTATGATGTCAATTCTCCAAGAACTGATCTAAAGATCTGACACAATCCAAATCAGAATACCAGAAGATTTTTTGTAGAAATTAACAAATAGACTATAAAAATTTTAAAGGGCTTAAAATAGGTGAAGTAATTCTGAAAAAAAAATCGAATTTGGCGGATGTACACTACTTTAAGATTGCTATAACGCTATGGTAATCAAGAGAGTATGGTATTGGCATAAATACAAACAGATTACTGGATTAGAATATAGTACAAAAGTAGACCCACACATATTGATTTTTGACTAAGGTACAAAGAAAACTCAGTGGAGAAAGAAAGTATTTCCATCAAACAGTGATGAAACAACTGGTTAACTATGCAGAAAAATATCAATTGCAATTCATCTCACACAAAACACAAAAATTAATTTGAGCCCATGGAATGGGCAATAGGGTAGTGAAGATCTGGGGGGGGTGTTGGTAAGGGCTGGGAGGAGGAGGATAAGGGGGGGGGAAAATATCTGTAATACTATCAAGAATAAAAATATATTAAAACAAGAAAAAATAATTAATTTGAGATGGATCATAGTTTTAATGTAAAAGCAGAAACCATAAAGCCTCTAAAAAAGGGGGAGGGTATTTTGCAACTTAGATGTAGGCAAATATTTCTTTGTCAGGACCCACAGAGGACTAATCATGAGAGCAACAAATTGATAAAATGGACTTAGGAAAAATTAAAACTTCTGTTCATCAAAAGACTGTTAGGACATTGGATAAGCAAGCTATATATAGGAGAAAACAGTCACAACATACATGTCTGACACAGGACTTGTATCCAGAATAAATAAACAACTCCTATGACTTAATGATAAAAAGACAAACAAATCGATTATAAAAAGTAGTCAAGAAGACTTGTTTCCACAAGGATGAAGTAGATACACTTTCCCCTTATTTCTGCTATGTACAGCCAAAACTCTGGACTTTATATATAGAGATCAGAAGACTCTGAAAGATGGAGAGAAGACAGACTGCTACTGAGGAACAGATGGTGAGTTCCTGGGTTCTCTTCTTGCCTCCATATCCCAGGCTGGATGCTGGTGAAGCCAGCAACCTGGAAATGCCAATGGGTGTGCCCATGCCCCCAGAAAGGCCTGCTGGCTCTAGCTAAAGGACCAAAAAGGGGCAACCTAAAAAGACAGAAAACTGTTAGACAATAACTATTCTATTCCAGCCAAACATCACAGAAAAAACCGTAACCCTATCTCTAAAAGGCCAAGTAGGAAGCCCAGACATCCACCCCCGTGAGGTTATAAGGAGGCACCCTAACCCAGCAGGGGAGATCACAGAACTGGAGATGAAGTCCTGGCTCTACTTGAGACTCTCATTTCAGTGGTTCAACTTTTTTTGTATGCTATGAGGCAATGATTCACCCTTTTGGTCTATATTACTTAGTGGGGTTTAACTAAGAGCCCTGATTTAACTTAAAAAAATTCTTTTTCTGCCCAGCCAGTGTGGCCCAGTGGTTGAGCATTGACCTGTGAACCAGGAGGTCATGGTTCGATTCCTGGTTCAGGCACATGCCCAGGTTGAGGGCTTGATACCCAGTGGGGGGCATATGGGGGTGGCTGATCAATGATTTACTCTCATCATTGATTTTCTACCTTTCTTTCCCTCTCCCTTTTTCTCTGAAATCAATAAAAATATATTAAAAAAATTTTCTTTTCTGAGCTCTAAACTATATTCTTATCTCAACTTCCTATCCTTCCAGGCTTCTTACCATAATTCTTTTCTTTCCTTCAATTGTGTTGGCCATGCTTCCCCACTTCCCTCAGGGCCCAGGCAGCTTCCTATATTGCATCTCTTCAACAATACTTTTTGTGGCAATTAATTTTATTGAGTTAAAAGTTGACTGCAGCAGGCATCCGGTTAAAATATACAATTTGAGGCCAGCTGGTGTTGCTCAGTGGTTGAGTGTTGACCTATGAGCCAGGAGGTCACAGTTCAATTCCCGGTCAGGGCACATGCCCAGGTTGTGGGCTCAATCTCCAGTAGGGGATGTGCAGGAGGCAGCTGATCAATGATGCTCTCTCTCATCGATGTTTCTCCTCTCTCTCTCTCTCTCTCTCTCTCTCTCCTCTCTCCCTCTTCTCTCCTCTCCTCTTCTCTTCTCTTCTCTTCTCTCTCTCTCTCTCTCTTCTCTCTCTCTCTCTCTCTCTCTCTTCCTCTCTGAAATCAATAAAAAATAAAAATAAAACTTACAATTTGATGATTTCTGACACATGCATATACCAAGAAAACTAACTACAGTCAGTTTATATAACACTTTCATCATCCTAAAAAGTTCCATCTTGCCTCTGGGTAGGACATCCCTCAGCCCCACGTGCTTTTTTGTCACTATATTTTCATTTCCACTATAATTTGTATTTATGCTTTTGGGTCTGCCTTTCTTCACTCAACATAATGGTTTTGTATGTATGTTGTGTTTATCTGTAGTTTGTTTCTTTTTTGCTGAGTAGTGTTCCATTGTACAGATACACACTACATCTTGTTTATTCACTCATCAGGTGAAATTCGACATTTGGTCAGTAACCTGTTTGGGCTATTATGAATAAAGCTGCAATGACCATTCACGTAAAAGAAAAAAGATGGCATAGAAGGGTATTTATTGATAGGGAAAGATTTTCATGACCAACTGTTTAAAAAAAGATTACAGAACAGTTTATACAATGTCAACCCATTTTTGTAAAGGATATATTTGGGTAAACAAGTATATTTGTAGAAAAAAGCCTAAAATGTTAATGATGGTTATCTCTGGCTATTGAGATTACATGACTTTTAAGTTAAAGAAACAAATAAATTGAGCAAAAGATTGGAACAGGCACTTCACAAAGGAGACTATGCCAATAAGCACATGAAAAATGTGTTCAGCACCCTTGTCATCCAGGAGATGCAAACAAAAGCCACAGTGAGATGCCACCACTGATAGCACTGCACGTTGGTAAGGATGTAGAAACGAGAACGCTCATCTATGACTGGCAGGAATGGGAGACTGTGCAACCACTCTGAAAATTGGTCTGGCAGTTTCTCATAAAGTTAAATACGCACCTACCCTATGACCCAGCAAATGCCCTTTTAGGTATTTACCTGGAGAAATGAAAACATTGGACATAGGAAAGACTTGTGTATGGATGTTCATAGCAGCTTTATTCATAACACTGAATACTCCAGAAAGAAAATCAGATTTCAAAAAATTTTAACTTGTTCTTTTCTCTTTTCCCAGTCTTGGCCTCAACAACTAGAATAGCAATAAACTAGAAACAACTCCATCAGCAGGAGAATGAATAAGCAATACTACTCAGCAAAATACAGCTTCTGATATACACAACACATGTATGGGCCTCAGTATCATTTTACTGAGTGAAAGAAGCCAGATACAAAAGGGTACATCCTGCATGGTGCCATTTATGTGAAGTTCTGAAATTGCAAAAATCCATCAATGGCAAAAGAAATCAGGACAGTGGTTGCCTGTGGAGGTGGGGGCAGGTGGAGATTGACTGGGATGGGACTTAGGGGATATTTTGGGGGTTATGGCAGTATACTGTATCATGGTGAGGTATGGGTTACACAAATGTATGCAACTGTTGAAAGTCATCGAACCGTATACTTAATGTCTGTCATGTCACTGTATATAAGTTATGCTTTAATAAAAATGGGAAAAATGAAAAAGAAACAACAAATGTTTTTTTGTTCATGTAAATATTCAAACACAAAAAATGTAGAAAATATAGTAGAATGAGCATGCTATCATATTTGAGTAATCATTTGCTAACTCCAGTTACTGGCAGTAAATTGCTTAAGACACACGTCATAACTGACATGTTCACGAGCCAAGAATGATTGTGTGTTCATTTCCTAATGAAAGGCTGTATTTTTTCCCCCCGACTAGTCTTATGGTTAGAGAAATGGAAATATTTTCTAGCCTTCCCAGGGATTTCAATGGAATGTCAGAATTTGACCCATTGACACCCACTGAAAAATGTGGTCACTTTCAAATACCAGCAGGGCTTCATTTTTTAGGGATTTTTACTAGTCAACATTGCCTTTTAGGAGGAAACAACCAGGAATGATTGATTGGTTTTAAAATAGGCTCAATATTTTTTGCTGTTTCACCAACTGAAGAACTATAGTGATAATTCATGCTATACTTCTCTCCACTCATGTTTTAGAAAATGAATTAATGGGAAAAATGAGGTAGATTAGGATTAATGTGCTGTGTGTTTTTTTTTAACAATTATTTGCTACATGATATTGAATACATTTCTTTTTATTTTTTTAAAGATTTTTTATTGAGTTTTAGAAAGAGAGGAAGGGAGAGGGAGAGAGAGAAAAAAATTCATCCACTGCCTCCTTCACGACCCCTACCCGGAATCGAGCCCACAACCCAGGCATGTGCTTGACTGGAATCCAACCAGCAACATTTTTTTTTTAAAAAAATCTTTATTGTTTAGGTATTAGAAGTAGTAGTACATATATCTCTGTTTCTCCCCCCCCCGACCTCCCCCCCGCCCCCCCCCCACACACACACTTGCCCTGTTCCTCTCGCCTCCAGTGTCTTGCGTCTGTTGGTTGTGCTTATATGGCAGCAAACAAATCCTTCGAACCAACCAGCAACCTATATGTTCCTGGGACAACGCCCA
>NW_005871159.1:3269778-3277077 GCF_000147115.1 Myotis lucifugus
GATCATGGTGGGTAGGGTGGGAGGGCGGAGAGTTCTTCACCTTTTATCTCCCTGGAGCATCATGAACACTTTATAACTAATGATGAAAATATTGTTTGCCGTTTCTATTCTTCTCCATGAAAGAGTACCTGGGAAGCCATTTCTCCTTGTTTTTGTGGTGGCCTTTGCTTTTATTGCCCCCTGGGAAGCACTGATCTGGATCCCAGCTGCTGTGTGTGCTGGGTCCCTTCGCTGACAGGGGAGACTCGGGTCAAACCCTGAACAGTGCTCCCCCGTGTGTGGGCAGGGAGGTCGGCACTCAGAGGTCTCACAGCCAAAGGCCAACTCCCTGCCCTTCCTTAAGTTTTGTTTAAAGCCAAGATCCGTTTCTGCCCCTGTCACCCCCTGCAGAGCCAGCAGGCTTCACTGTGAGCCCAGACAGATCCCTGTAATAAATTACCTGGGAAAAGAGAAGAGAACAAAGTAAAGTGTTTTGAAATCTGACTTTCTTCCGGGAGTATTCAGGGTTACCTATTAGAAAGGGCAGGGTTGCACTAAGGTGTGTGCTGGGAGGTTTGCAAGCTGACATTTGTAGAAAAAGTTTAGTTAGTTCTTCTAAGTCATCGTTTAAATTTTTTTCATATTAAAAGTGAAATGCTTCCAAACTTTAAAAGAATAACAAATAAAACAGGTTCAGAGTGTTACAAAATAGCATTGGACATTTCTACATGATGTAAGCTCACGTAGTTGACTAAATCTACAATAATTCTGCAAGGTAGGTCATATTAGTATCTCTCATTTTATAAATGAGGAAATGAAAGTTCAAAGAAGTCATGTACTTACTTGGTCTCACATAGAAGTAAAGAATAAAGCTAGATCTGAACCCTGGCCTTCTGGCTCTAAATCTTTTCCCATTAGACAGGCCATTAGTGTTGGATCCCAGTTTCAATTCTTTTTTGTGTTGTTGTTAACCCTTAGAACTTATTCCTCTTTAACTGAAAATTGTATCCTTTGGCCCACATCTCTCCAATTTCTAATTTTTTGTTTGTTTGTTTGTTAGTTGGTTAATTCTCACCCAAGAATATTTTTTCCATTGATTTTTAGAGAGAGTGGAAGAGAGGGGAGAGACAGAGAGAGACACATCGATTGGTTGCCTCCCACATTCGCCCCGACCAGGGTCAGGGATTGAGTCTGCAACCGAGGTACGTGCCCTTGACCCGAATCAAATCCAAGACCCTTCAGTCCCAGGGGCCAATGCTCTATCCACTGAGCCAAACCGGCTAAGGCACAATTCTTTGAGGGTAGTATTGGTTGAATGGGCCATCAGAAAACAAGCTTTGGGATAATCTTCCCTCAAGCACAGACTGTGATAGTGGGGTCCAGAGAGTAGGGGGGAAAGAACAGGATGTGGAACCAGACAGGAGACGCTGCACATGAACCTCACAGCAGAGGCTTAAAGACGAAGATTTGAGAGGAGCCTTCGATGGCCTCCCTTGAATTGGATCCCCTTTCATACATTTCCATACTAAGCTTACATCTCTTTTCCAGAATGTGAACAACCAATGCAGAGTGAAGAACAAAGGAAAACAGAAGTACATATCATATCCAGAGTGTGCCAAGAGTATCATCAAAATGAGGAAGAAATTCAGGAATGTACACACATAACTTTTTTTAGATTAAAAACACGGTGCCTTACTAAGAACAAAGCTTGTTTGATCTTTTGTCAGCCCAATGTATTTTTGTCATGTTGACAATTGAAATTATTTTCTCAGCAGAGAATTTTCCAGTAAACCTCCCACATCATTACAAACTTCCTGTTCTCAACTGCGGTTCCTCGTAGGCCCTCAAGTCAGGCAGAAGGAGAGCTGATATTCAGCAGATAATTAACTGGGCAGGGTGTGTACTTAAGGTATCAACTTCTAAGGCAGCGGTTCTCAACCTGTGGGTCGCGACCCCTTTGGCGGTCGAACGACCCTTTCATAGGGTTCGCCTAAGACCATCCTGCACATCAGATATTTACATTATGATTCATAACAGTAGCAACATTACAGTTATGAAGTAGCAACGAAAATAATTTTATGGTTGGGTCACAACATGAGGAACTGTATTTAAAGGGCCAGAAGGTTGAGAACCACTGTCTAAGGTTGAGAACCACTAAGGGAAGGAAGTTTATTGCATTGCATTGCATTTTATTTTGCTTTACAAAGCATTGCTTTTTATTTGTGGCATGCCTTTGGATGTTAGAGATTACTTTTTGAAGATAGAGACTTTTGGTTTAGCACAGCTCCCAGTATCTGAAAAATATTCAATACATGTTGTTAAAGTGAATGTTTCACATGTACTTCTCCTTGACCAAATAAAGAACATTTTATGGGTCATTTTTCATTTTAGATGAGCTTATAGGAATAGGCAATCTTTGGACATTGGAGGAAATAATTTATGAGGACTGTGGTCCAAGTTTAAATTCTGGGTCCTTGAGTACACTTTTAAAAATGGAGCCTTTGATCCTTTATTAAGTATAAAACAAGTACCCAGCTAATGTAAACCTCTTTTTAAATCACTGGTTATCAGGCTTGTATACATATTGGAATCACCTAGCGTGGAATGTGTCGTAGGATTATTTTAAATGCTACTGCCAGGTCTCAGACCTGGAAATTTTCATATAATTGGTCTAATGGACAGGCCAGGCTTCAGGGTTTTGAAAGCTTCCCAGGAGATTCTAATGGGCAGCCAGAACCGAGCATCACTCTCTGATATAAATGAAGGCATTTAACCAGTACCCACTAAGTACCAGACACTGTGCTAGGCACCTGCTACTCTTTATTTTACTAATGTGGAAAGTGGGACTCACAGAGGCTGATGCCTTGTATACCACTGTAGACCAGTTGAGTGTTAAAATTGGAAAGCAGCAACAACATCAAAAGTCCTATGACCTTCTACCCTTTTTGTCATTTACACTGTAGAAGTCTAAAGGCTATGCTAGTGACTACAGAAGCCAATGTAACGCATCAACCTCTAAAAATGAAGGCACAACTCAATGAAGACACACTCACAGTGGTTCTCAACCTTCTGGCCCTTTAAATACAGTTCCTCATGTTGTGACCCAACCATAAAATTATTTTCGTTGCTACTTCATAACTGTAATGTTGCTACTGTTATGAATCGTAATGTAAATATCTGATATGCAGGATGGTCTTAGGCAACCCCTGTGAAAGGGTCGTTCGACCGCCAAAGGGGTCGTGACCCACAGGTTGAGAACCGCTTCTTTAGAAGATTAGAATGTGGTTCAGTATGCTATGTAAAGCAAATTTTAAAAATGTGTATGGAAATAAATCTGGGTACAAAGACTGTTGGATAAATATTTCCTTTTAATGCTACATTCTATTCTTTAAAACTCAGCAATGTCTCCTATTGAATTAGAATGTCCTAGGAAGCTTTCAAAACCAGATTAATGTTAAGAAGGGCCAATGTCAGCCCTTATTGAGTTTGGCATCAGAGATGAGGAGCAGGACCTGGTGACCACCACGAAGGGAAGGCAGGGGAGGGTGTGTGTGGGGGGAGGTAAGAGATCAACCAAAGGACTCGTATGCATGCATATAAGCATAACCAAAGGACACAGACAGTAGGGAGGTGGGGACATGTGCTGGGTTGGGGGGGCGCGGCTGGGGAGAGGTCAATGGGGAAAAAAGGAGACATATGTAATACTTTCAACAATAAAGAATTTAAATTTAAAAAAAAATAGGGGCTGAGCTCTTCATGGGGTGGGAATCATATAGAAACTCTAAGGCAAAGTCAGTTCCTTCATTGCCCATTGTAAACTAGCAGGCTATGGCGCTGAGATTGTGCATCAGTTACAGATATCCAAACTGCTGAGAACCCAGGGAGCAGCTATTCAGTTAAGATATATTAAACTAAGAAAACAAACCTTCAACCAAACCCAACTGTAACTGTGATGGAAAAGCCCAGTGTCTGCTTGAAGGTAGCTTGTGACTTTAATGTGTGTGTGTGTGTGTGTGTGTGTGTGTATTTTGACTTGAATAACCCTTTATTCTAAGTGCTATGCCTCAAGTGTCCCATCAATGCTTCATTTTTCTCTCAAAATTTCACTCCTTTCAAGGTCTCTCCTTATAAACTGTCTATTGGCCAGGGAACATATGGGATAAGCAATATTAGTGAACATTTTAAAGTCCTGTCTGGAGCAGTAAGAACTGTCAATTTCAGACAGCAAGATAGAGACAAATGCAGATGAGACAGGGAAGTAGACACTAAGAATAAAATTGGCAGGTAGAGAAAGTGACAGGTATGTAGAGATAAAAAAAAAAAGAAGAAACAGCATAAGACAAATAATGAATGAAACAAAGAGAAACTGAGAGAAAGAATGGAGAGAAACAGGCACTCAAGGAGAGCTAAGGTGTGGGTGGGGAGAGTCTGAGAGCGGGGGAGAGAGAAACAGAGAGGCAGCAAAGAAAATCAGATGGAGACAGAGAAAGGAAGGAAGGAAGGAAGGAAGGATGGAGACAGAGAGAGGAAGGAAGGAAGGAAGGAAGGAAGGAAGGAAGGAAGGAAGGAAGGAAGGAAGGAAGGAAGGAAGGAAAGAAGGGAGGGAGGAGCAGGTATGTTGAGAGAGAGGAGCATGGAGGACAGGTGGAGGTGAGTAGGGAGATGAGCAGAGAGGAGTGTGGGAAGTTTATGTGTATTCTCATAGAGAAAGGAGAAGCCTGACTGGTTTACAGAAGGGACAGCGTTTCTAGTCAGGGCTGCTGAAGGGCATGAGTTTTGTCATCCTAAATAGAAGCGGGATTCCTTCCTCCCAAGCCCAGTCTGTGCTCCATCTGGAGGGCAGGGGGAAGGTGGCTTTCTATGCCAGCACTCCAGACCACGGGAGGACCTCATGGAATTACAGAAGTTGGAATTAAGATCCTAGTGGTAAACGCGTGTGGTTTCTTGGTCATCCATTTACCCCATTTCCAGTAACAGCCTCCAATGTTTGTGGGGGAACTACCCTTCCCCACCTTCAGTCCCTGTGGTTTTTATGGCACTGACAGTACCTCCCCACCACCCCCATTCCAGGGACAGTGTGTGTGTGACCCAGGCTTGGCATATGATCCAAAGCATCAGTTTCTCCTGTGGTCGGTGACGGGTTCAGGGACAGGCATATAGCTCAAGGGAGGCAAATCAGAGCCAATCAATCTCAACTCTGCGGGTTTGTCTGGGCTCCTGGGTGTGCCCATAGACCCAGACTTGAACCATGGAGACATGTTGGCTGGAGCTAGGGCTACCATCTCGCCAACTTGCAAAGTCTGAACATGAAGCCAAAACACAGAGCAGAGGGGAGTAAAATGCAGAGCAATGGGTTCTTGTGGGCTCTTCTGAACACTGACCATGCTGTTTCTGAAGTCAGAACTATCTCTAGGCTTTTCATTTGCAAAAGCCAAAAGATTACCTTTTTCTTGAATGGTTTAAACCACTTTGAGTTAGATTTTCTGCACTTGCAACCAAATCCTAATTGAAATAATGTCTTGGAGATCGTCTGTCACCACATTCTACAGAAACCGAGTTTAAGTAACTGAAGATTTTAGCCAGTTGGTGGCAGCATATGAACTGAGCTTTCATCTACCATGTACCCACTGAACTCTTTCATTATCTCCCCTTATTTTATTTATTTACCTATTTATTTAAGTTATTTAAAAATTTATTGATTTGAGAGAGAGAGAAGAAGGAGAGAGAGAGAGAGAGAGAGAGAGAGAGAGAGAGAGAGACTTCTTGAGAGAGACTTCTTGTTCCACTTATTTAAGCATTCATTGGTTGATTCTTGTATGTGCCCTGACCAGGGATCAAACCTACAACCTTGGTGTATTGGGATGATGCTCTAAGCCAGGGGTGGGGAACATCCCACCCATTGGCCTGTGAAATCGTTAGGTCTGGTCCTGCCAAGGCATTAGGGGTGAGTTAATTAAATGTTTGACCAAGTATAGCAGGCTAATTTTTAAGTTGATAAGTTTGTATGGCTCGAGAATGATGCTATAAATATCCAAAATGGCCCTTGGCAGAAAAAGGTTTCCCACCCTTGCTAAGCTGTAGAGCCTATTTAAAATAAATGTTTTGATCCCAGTGACTTCATAAGCTTTAGAAATGCCAGCCCTAAACAAAAGTGCCAGCCCTGGGCAATGTTTACCTTTGCTCAGCCATTTCCCCTTTCTATAATGTCCTGTCTCTCCCTTCCTAGCCACGGAAAGCAGAATATGACAGATGTCAAGGGTACTTTTATGTGAACTTACCAAATAGAACCTTCACTTTCTCAAAAAGAACAATAAAAGATCCCAAAGGAGTACATTTCTAACGCAGGGATTCCCAAACTTTGTAGCATGTGGTTAGAGGACACACTTCAGAGTTGCTGAACCTTCTCAGAATTCTCTGAACTGCCAGTGAGCACGAGGAGTGAAAACTTACCGAAGATCCTGAGAAATGTCCCCCACCCAACAGACTCCATTGTGCATTAGAACCACTGGAGAGCTGGTTAAAAGACTGCTGGGCCCCCTGCCACAGGCTCAGCTACAGTGGGTCTGGTGTGGAGCCTAAGGATTTGCATTTCTAACAAGATTACAAGTGACGTTGATGCTGCAGATCTGGACAACAGTGTCCTTTGAAGAGCGTGTTTAGATTGAAGAGTCTAACTCTGAGAGGGCACGGCCAGGTGACATAAACCTCAACATTGCTCTGCCCTAGTCCTAGGAGTTAAGCACCCTCACCCACGCACCAGCAGAGAGGCCTGTTAAGCTTGAGGGGAAGCCTGGGCAATGGTGGGAGGGGCCCCTGGTGTCTCGCAGGAAGCCCACTTGTGAATCAGATGTGGGGCTACAGCCAGGAGTCCATGAGTGCTTGGATCTGCTGATGCTTGTGGGGTGGGAAAACATTACACACACAAAAATCCTCACCTGAGGACATTTATTGATGAGAGAGAGAGAGAGAGAGAGAGAGAGAGAGAGAGAGAGAGAGAAGAGATATGAGAGAAAAACATCAATGGATTGCCTCCCGTATGTAACCCAACCAGGAATCAAACCCATAACCTAGGTCTGTGCCCTGAGAATCAAACCTGCAACTTTTTTGGTGCAGGGGATGATGCTCCAACTGACTGAGGCACCCAACTGGGGCTGGGAAAACATTTAAAAAATACAATAGGGTTGTTGCCCGCCCCCCCCCCCCCCCCCCCAAAAAAATCCTATTAAACCCGGAAAAAAATTTCTTTGTTTACCCTGGTGGCCCAAATCCATTTTGGGAAGAGCCAAAAATGGGCTTTTTCCCTGGGACCCGGGAAGGGAT
>NW_005871159.1:3277610-3364884 GCF_000147115.1 Myotis lucifugus
ATAGCTGTGTGAAGCTTGCAGCTTCTTGGGGATCGTCATCTGCTGTTGGCACGTGGGGCCTGTGAGAGAGAGAGTTGACCCCTCAACCTCCGCCCAGCTCTGTATTTCCATTTTGTATTGGGACCAGCGAATGATGTAACATCCTGCATACAGGCCTGAAACAGCCCCAGAGAACTCTACACCCGGGATAGCAGGGATGTAATGATGTGCCCTAGAGAGCCCCATGGAGGTTTCTACCTTCCCAGCATAGTGTGGGAAGAGAAGACCCATTCTTTGCACCTCAAAGTAGTAAAGAAGTGAGCTGAGAACAAGACAGAACTAGAAGAGCCTTGGTTCTGGGATGATTGGGCAGTGACCTGCACAGGAGCAGGCATTGCTTTAAGGGGACACCAGCATGGAGAGGCAGTGACCCAGATTAGGGATGTGTGTGTGTGTGTGTGTGTGTGTGTGTGTGTGTGTGTAAATCCCACATTGACAGATTCAACTCCTGCCATCAGATGAAATGGAGGAGGTTTGAAGTAGGAAATAAGGTGACTTATAGAAAAAGTATTAGATTTCCTTTATTCCTGAATTTGTGGATTGAGGTTTATAACTGCTACATTTGCCCCCCAAAATGGGAAAAAGAGTTTGTAGAGGTATGGGGCTAAGAACATACAAGGAAAGGACTCTGCTTACAGGGCTGAGCGCTGGGAGAGACTGGCCTGCCTGGCAAGGAACCACTGTCCAGAGGGTCTGAGAAGGGAACTCTGAAAGTCACTTGAGAAAACCTAATTATCCCTGGATCACGAAACATACACACCCAGGCTGGTCAGAGGACGCCACCCTAAGAAGCAGTATCAAGGTATACTTCCCTTTAAGAGAGCTGTTTAAATTGTCCATTAGAATATTTTATTGTATTTGGGATACATGCTCCTTTTGAACTTTATTTGGGAGAACACCTTCCTTAAAACAACGTATGCTGGTTGCTAGGGGCACTGTTGGGGCCCACGGAGCAATACTTGATGAAAGTGAGCAGGAACTGAGTCTCAGAGAGGCCGAACAGAGGGAAGTAACTGAGAAGCCTGGCCTTTTTATTAGGAAACATTTTTGGGGTGTTTCTTTTTATCTCTCTATCCTAATTTCCTACCCCAAAATGCTTTCCTTGTGCAGTTTTTACAAGGGGGACACCTCTACAATGAAAGGACTTGGGACTCACAGTACTTGCAGTGAAGATGCATTTATGATGCTCATCTACCTTTCTCTGCATTGGGGAGGAGAGAAGGAATAAAGGAAGAATAAAAACCCCAACATAGTGTCATTCTCTTTCCCATGAGCTGAATCCAGATGTAAATGAAAGAACAAACATTCCCAGGAGCAACTGGAACGAAAAGGAGGCAGGGAGCTCCTCCAACAGAGACCAGGTCTTTACAGGACCAACGTGCACCCACGGGGGCCATCTCTGGTAGTTACCTCAGGCCACGTAATAGCTGACCAGGGGGCATATAGGTCACTGGGCCTTTGGGATTGCATGGGTGGGTGCAGGGAGTGGATTCTGTGGCCAGACCAGACCCATGTCAATAAAAGTTCTTGCATACCCAATACATGCCAGGTTGTAGAAGTAATACAAAGCTTGGATAAAACCAAAACCACTGTGTCAAAGTGTGTGAATGGTTCCCTGAATCCCCCTGGACTTGAGTTTGACTTTATAGGGTTTTAACTTCTCCATTTGGTGCCAAACCTGCCATAAGTGAGAACTCTTGATATGGATGCAATTCATACCTGCGTTAAACTGGGACAGAAAGCCATTCAAAAAGCTAAAGCTCCCAGGGAGAACAAAAAGGACGCAGAGAAAAGCAGCCTCTGAGAGAAATGGCATTTGATAACTCAGAGCAGATAGTCGACTCCTTCTTATGGAATCAGACCGAGTGAAAAGGTTCTTCAGACAGGGGGTCAGGTGCGCATGAGAGCACAGTCAAAAGGGTGAGCAATCTTCTTGGCCGGGTGCCCTTCTCCGCCAGCATGGTCTCTATGTAAAGAGAACGGTATCCTGGTTCTCAGAAGCTCATGTTTCCTCCGTGTCAGGGACCCTGCTTAGCTCATGATGGGAATTTTGTCCTCTTCAGCATCAGTTTTCAAAATTCCTCACTTGGCTACAAAATTAAAAGGGAAGCCGAGTCCCTTTGGGATGTGTTATATCATGAATCATCAGCCCCTTCCTGATTCTCCTGGGAATGCTATCCATATACAGAGTTCCCATTGACTCCTGTGTTCCCTGTCAAAGCCAATTCAAGAATGGAAACGATGAGCTAGAGTCAATTTCACTTTGGACTCGTCAGCTAAGTTCTGCAGGCAGGGGTCAGAGTGGCCTAGGATTAAAGAGGCAGAAATCAATGAGCCTGCTATTCAAATACATGGTTTTTTTTTAAAACAATAAACAAATGGGACTACATCAAAATTAAAAGCTTCTGCACAGCAAAAGAAAGCAGCATCAAAATGAAAAGGGCACCCATTGTATGGGAGAAATGATACATCTGATACAATGATACGTCTGATAAGGGCCTAATTTCAAAAATCTATAAAGTACTCATACAACTCAACAAAAGGAAGACAAACAATCCAATTAAAAAATGGGCACAGAACCTGAATAGACACTTCTACAAAAAGGATATACAAATGGCCAGGAGACATATGAAAAAATGCTCAACATCACTAATCATCAGAGATGCAAATTAAAACATAAATGAGGTACCACCTCACATCTGCTAGAATTCCTATCATCAATAAATCAGCAAACAACAAGTGCTGGCAAGGATGTGGGAAAAAAGTACATTATTAGTGGGAATGCAGACTGGTACAGCCACTATGGAAAATAGTGTACAGTTTCCTTAAAACATTAAAAATGGAACTGCCATTTGACCCAGTGATTCCACTTCTAGGAATATATCCTATAAGAAGTCAGAAACACCAATCAGAAAGAATATATGCACCCCTATGTTCACAGCAGTGTGATTTATAATAGCTAAGATCTGGCAACAGCCCAAGTGCCCATCAGTAGATGAATGGATTAAAAAACTGTGGTATATTTACACAACGAAATACTATGCAACTGCAAAAAAAGAAGAATCTCTTACCCTTTGCAACAGGCATGGAGAGACCTGGAGAGTTACTATGCTAAGCAAATTAAACTAGTCAGAGAAAGACAAATATCACATGATTTCAGTTATATGTGGAATCTAATGAACAAAATAAACTGATGATCAAAAGAAGATCCAGAGGTATTGAAGCATGAAAAAGACTGATGTATTTCAGAGGGAAAGAGGGGGAGCAGGAAGAGATTAACCAAAGAATTTATATGCATATATGCATGACTCATGGACAGACAATAGTTTGGGGAAGGCCTAGGGAGGGGAAGGGAGCAGGAAGCAGAGGGCCAATGGGGGCGGGAGGGGACATCTGTAATACTGTCAACAATAAAGATACATTTAAAAAACAACAACAACAAAACCCACACATACTTGGGGGTTGTAAATGCGGTTGTAAATGCATCCAATAATTTATATGCAGACTATTTAGAAGGAGATGAAAGAACAACAGAGCTCCACATATGTTCTTTTTCAATATACAATTCAGTCCCTTTGGGTGGTAAGTAGACTATAAACAAGTGCAAGTAAAGGAAGTACTCTGTCAGTTTCATTTTATTTTGTTTTAATCCCAGAACAAACAAGGGAGGTACAGAGTTTAAGAAAGTCTGTTCGCCAAAACCGGTTTGGCTCGGTGGATAGAGCATCGGCCTGCGGATTGAAGGGTCCCGGGTTCGATTCCGGTCGGGGGCGTATACCTTGGTTGCGGGCACATCCCCAGTGGGAGGTGTGCAGGAAGCAGCTGGTCGATGTTTCTCTCTCATCAATGTTTCTAGCTCTCTATCCCTCTCCCTTCCTCTCTGTAAAAAAAAAAATCAATAAAATATATTTAAAAAAAAAAAAAAGTCTGTTCATACCTGTGCCATTCAGACCCTTTCCAGAGGCATAGCAACTCTGAGTATTGAAGATGCTTACATGACGTAAAGAGTCAACAAGAAAAATAATTTTTTTTTAACTTTGGTTAGATCCTCTCTGTGTAGTATTCCCCACTCTTTCAGGAAGGGAAGAGAGACCACCATGCCATGGTTTTCAGAAGTTTGTTCTTTGGAAACATAGTATTGATTCCTGTGTTATTTATAAATAAATCACACAATTTTGATTTGTTCACTCTTTCATTCATTCACTTTGTTTAGTCAATGTGCATCTGTTAAGTCCCTTCTGTGTACCAGGCTTTGTGCTAAAACAAAAGTCTCAATATTCCACAGGATTTAAACAAGACCCAGAGACTCATAACATAAGCTTAAATTATTCAGTGTACCATGAACCAGGAAAATTGGAACTCTAATATAAATATACAGTTGTTAAATTTCATTAACTGTACACAAAAAGTCAGATTTACTGCATGCTAATTTAAAAATTTTAAATGATGTCCTTTGCTTACAAGAAGTACCCAGTCTAGTTCATGAGATAGAATCACAAATGAATAATGATAGAACCTTTAGCACCTATGATGTTAGAGATACAGACAGGACAATGTGGGAGCGCAGGAAGCTCCTAACCCAATTTGGAGAGTGAGGCATCAGGAACTTGGGATTGGCTTCCTGGAGGAACAGATATTTCTGTTAAGACTGAAAGAATAGTAGACAAGGAGTGAAGAAGTAGAAGAATAAATTCATGCCTATGTAAGGGGCAGCAAGAACAAAGATATAAGACTAAGTGGGCATGGGGAACTATAAATAGCTTTGTTTTATTGGGGTGGTAACTGCCAGGTGAGGAATAGCAGAAAAGGATGGCGGAATGCCCAGGCCATGGAAGGCGTCCAATACCACCATAGACCACATTTAACCCAATAGGTCATCTTATCTGGAATCTGGTCTTAGTTCTGTCAACATTAACACAATGGTCATAATGAGATCATGGCACTCCTTTGGGTCCTGGTTTTTTCTTTTTTTCTTTTTTTATTTTTGTGTGGCAGAAACTATGGGTGTGCACTGATACCTGTCTGGGCTTCTGTTTCCCAGCCTCCCTTGAAACTAGATGGGCTGTGTGATCAATTCTGCCTAATGGATGTGAGTGAAAGTGACGCACGAAATACTCAGGGCTTGGAAGTCTAAAGTGTTCAGGTGCCTTTCCTGAACTCTCTTCCTGTTCACGTTGACCTCAGAGGCCATGTGTTGAAGGGCCATGCAACAGGATGGAAGGGACCTGGATCACTGAGCCATCACTTGGAGAGAATAGATCTTAGGGTGAGCAATGCCAAGGAAGAGCCTGAGGCCAAGGCAGATTAACAGACTGTATCAGTTTTGCAAACTGAATTTTGATTATGGCATTAGTCGGTTTTAAAACACCGGAGGACAGGGAATGATAAGCACAATGGAAATGTTGCAATATCAACTGGATCTTACAAACAGATTGTATAATTGGTTCCGTGAAATGAGTGTCCTGGCCACTGTGGAGCTCTGAGGGGATTGATTCTCTAAGTGGGGCAGATTGTTTCCAAGTATTTTACTTACTGCTGAAGCTGGGGCTCTCTAACATAGAAATGTTTCCACCCTGTGAGAAAACATACAAATCATTACTGACACATATTTGTATCCTGGAGAAGGAGGCAATGAATGAAGTCAATTTTCCAGACCTCAAGAGGATGAAAGGCAGAGGAAAAAGCCCCATTAAATGCCCCACAGAAGTATGAATGGGCCTTCCAGGATTGTGCTTTGGGCAGGTTTGGCATTTTGGATATATCTGAGAAGTTATCTTTGGAGATGGTTTCCAGTAGTATTATTTTCCCCATAAAACCACTTTGTCAGTGTTCCAGTGAGTTAAGTCATATACACATTGTGATATATGATGTTGCATGCAATCAGGGAGAAGTGGTCGAACATTTGGACCCACCTGTAAGTTTCTTCTAGGGTCAAACTTACAGCCTGGTTCCAACCATTTTTTGCTAAATGCTATGCTTCCATAATGTTATCTTTTATTATTTAGTTGTGGGTGCTTGTTTTTTGTTGTCACTTGGGACACTTTTTCTCTCATTTTATTTAAAATCTTGTTTTTAGCTTGATGTAAAACAAACTTTTCCTGTATAACACAGGCCAGAAAAAAATTATATTGAGAGATACACACATTTTATGAAATTTCGGCATTATCACCAAGAGTATTTGCAACCTGGGAAAAGAGATAGTCTGCAGAATATACCTGCATTTTTCTTGTTTTTTCTTTTTCTGTTAGGGTCAATTTGCATATTACCCTTTTATTACATAGGATTTATTTTAGAGAGGAAGGGAGAGGGAGATAGAGATAGAAACATCAATGATGAGAGAGAATCATTAATTGTCTGCCTCCTGCATGCCCCACACTGGGGATCGAGCTTGCAACCCGGGCAGGTGCCTTGACTGGGAATCGAACCGTGACCTCCTGGTTCATACCACTGAGCCACGCCAGTCGGGCTCTTTTTTCTTCAAATACTTTAATTTTTCATTTACAGTTGACATACAATATTATATTAGTTTCAGGTGTACAATAATGATTAGATGTCTGTATAACTTACAAAGTGATCACCCAACGTAATGTTATCTTCTAAATCCCCAGTTGCTTTAGCTTGTAGCACAGATACTTCCATCAGGGGCTCAGACTGTTTTAATGCTGCTAACTTAGCAGTAGTATCGACCAAATGGTTAATTCTAATTTCCTCCATGTTTGCTATTGAATGTCCAGGGATTTTTAGGATTTCTAAAGACTTATGTAGCTGACTAGCCTTTAAGAGTTCTAAAGCATAAGAACTGTTTTTTATCTTTTGTCTGAAAGAAGTCAAGTATCCTCTGTTTCCAGAGTACACCAATATCATGGGCCACATCAAAGGTGTACCCACTGTCAGTAAAATGTAAGCTGTTTTACCTTTCGCCAAATTGCAAGTTTGAAGTAATACACAGAGCTCTGCATGTTGCCCAGGGCATTGGACTGGCCTCAATGGTTTCATTTAGAGAGGCAACTGCATAGCTTGTTTGATAGTGACCTGTTTCATATTTTAGGGAAAAAAACATCAGTAAACCAAACTAATTTAGCATTTTGAAGAGATGTTTCCTGTAAATCAATCTGAGGAGTTAGTAGTGTGCTCATGCCAGGCAGCTGTAAGGGGTTTCATGGGAAGGGCACAGGAAGGAGAGTAGTAGAGTCTAACAGTGAGCAATAGTCCCTTTAGATAACGATAATAAAACAACTTCATAGGAGGTCAGTCTGCTAACAGAGAGGTGCTGAGTGTGATGAGAGTTAAGAAAGGCTTCCATTTATGAGGCACAGAAAGAGTCAGTGGGAAGCCCATTATTAGCTCTTCTACTTGCTGTAGTAGATTGGCAGGGGCCACAATGGGAGGGGGACCTTTAGGCACCAGATCTAATTGTTGACTATAGTATCCAATGGGTCTGTGTTGGCTTTCATGTCTTTGCGTTGAGGCAGCTAAGGCATTTCCCTCTCTTTCATGTACACAAAGGAAAAACAGCAATTGATAATTAGGACGTTCTAAAGCAGGCAGATGATAAACACTGCCTTTTATTTCATTGAAGAGGAAGGACATGGGATTCCTCTGTCCATGTGAGGGGCTCTGTCTGGTCAGCCTTGAGAAGAAAATATAAATGTTGAGCCATAACAGAAAAAATAGAAAGACAGTTTCTACAATCTCTGACCAAATCTAAGCACCCCCTGAGTTGTCTTTTGGTCTTGGGAATAGGAGAGATCAAAATGCCCTGGATCCTATAAGAATTCAAGAAGAGACCTTTATCAGTAACTAAATGCCCCATATAGTTAACTTGAGTTTTACTGACTGAAGTTTCTCTAAATATTTTATGCCCCACCCTCCTTTTTTTGCTAGTTCTCAAAGGAGGTGGTGTTGTGACAGAATGCACGGGAGAACAATCAGCCAGCACGCTGAGGAAGGAAAGTTTAACCTTAATTTGAAGATCTGCTGGTCCAGCAGAATTCCAGATCCAAAGCCTGAATTGATCTCTTGGGGAGGCTCTGACCTATATATCTCCTCCTGTGGCGGGCTCCTGAGGGTCCCTGCAGCTCCGCCCAAGTCAGTTGTGGTAGGGCTCTGGGGTTAGGCTCTGCAGCTCCGCCCAAGTCAGTCAGTGGAGAAGTAAGACTACAGTTTTAACCAGATACTGAACTAGGTTGCAAGCTCCCCCACCACTACCCCCCCCCGTCCCCCCATTTTCCTTTTTTAGTGGAGGCTATCTCCTAGGGATGCTTACTCAGAAGATGAATGGAGGAGGAAATCGTCCACAAATTCTAAAAGAGTGGATAGGTATAGACTTCTCTGTTGGCAATATGTGCCTTCAAATTTTGGGAAAAGTAAGTTAGACTTCCAGTGTAGCTCTGAGGCATTACTGTCCAAGTATATTATTGTCCTTTCTGTGTGAAAGTGCATGATAATTGGCTTTCAGAATCAACAGGAACACTAAAGAATGTACTATAAAGATCTGTAACCGGAAAAAACTTACTTTTTAATGGTATGGCTAAGAATAAGGTTGAGGATTAGGTAGAACTGGGTGTTGAGGTATGACTATGTTATTTCTGGCTCTTGGATCTTGAACAAATCCCCATGCCCTCCCATAAGATTTTTTAACAGGAAGGTTAGGAGTGTTACAAGGGCTCATTCAAGGAATGATGAGGCCTGGTTTGAGATATTCCTTAATGATATGTCTGACTCCTTCAATGGCCTCTGCATTTAAAGGGTATTGACAAATGTTGGACAGAGATTTATTTCTGTCAATTTGAATTTTCATCCCTGGTACAAAATAAATGTGACTGATGTCAGTGGCATTTTTTGACCAATGTTTATTTGGAATGGAATCTAAAAGAGAACTTGGGTCAGTTAAGGTGACTAAAAAAACCCCCTAGAATAGCTATGACTGAGTCCATGAACAAGTCCTCTTGAGGGTCATAAGTTTAAATGTGGTAAAGGCCTTGGGGCAGCCAGGGTAGGGTGGAGGGAGTGAAGGGGCTGGGGGAAGGAGGACATCTGTAATGCATTTAACAATAAAGATAAATTTTTTTTAAAGTTCAAGATGTAAGAATATTTCTACCTTCTGAGAGAAGGAAATATAGGCTGTGTGAGCTTTCAAGAAAGTCTCATCCTAGGAGATGAGTAGGGGCAGAGGGAACCAAAAGAAACTGGTGGGTTCATTGAATAGGTCCAAGATGAAAGGGAACTGGAAGGGATTTGGAGACATTATGGGTTGCTTGAAAACCTCCACTGTTTGTATGGTTTCAGTACTCTGAGGAAGGGAAATGGTGAGGCTGATGGGGATAAGAACTGATAAGTGGCTCTGGTGTCTACCAGGGCCTTGATTACCTCGTTTCCAATAGTTAGAAATTTGAAATAATTTGTTAGAAACCTTGGGAAAATCTTTTGAACCTTGGAGCAACCTTACTGCTGAGAAAACATAGATTGGAATCCGTGAGGAGGATTCACACATTTTATTGGCCTTGTAAATAATCTTTTTTCCCCCAAAGTCCAGGCTTTCTGAAATAATTACAAACCCCTTTGAATGGTTGTTTGTGTTTGGAACCTAGATAGACAAATTTAGCCATCAATTGCAGTAATTTTAGACTCATTAATTGGGTTGCCTGAATTTGGGCATTTAGGGCTTATAAAGCTTTCTTTTTCGGATCTTTTGGACAGCTTGGGTGAGCTGCTCAGATAGTTGACTAAATCATGGGTTTTCATGGTGGCCCAATTAATTTATAGTTTTTTACCCATTGTTCAAGTTCATCTTGTAGACCCTCAGCAAAGGCTGAATTAAGAAACACTGAGGGCTCAGCCGGTGTGACTCAGTGGTTGAGCGTTGATCCATGAACCAGAAGGTCACAGTTTGAATGCCGGTCAGGGCTCATGCCTGGGTTGCCAGTTGGATCCCCAGTAGGGGGTGTACAGAAGGCAGCCAATTGATGCTACTCTCTCTCCCTCTCCCTTCCTCTCTCTGAATCAATAAAAACATATTTTTAAAAAAGGAAGCAGTAATGTATCATCATTGACTTCATTTATGCTGAAATACTGTTTAAAAATATTTTCAAATCTGTCATGCTAATCAAAAACAGTTTCATTTATTTTGTTTGTTTTTTTAACACATTTTTTAATTCTCTTCCAATCAATAACTTGAGGAAAAGCCTCAGATATCTTTTCATTAAGCTTTTTGGCCAGCTTTGAGGCTTTCTCCATGGCTTCTCAGCCTTGACAGAAAAAATCTCTCATAGGGTTGTTATATCCGGCAGTTTAATTTTAAGTGGAGCAGTATGAGAAGCCCAATTTAAAAATGGGAGTTCAGCAAGTGAAGAGTAAAGAGGAGTAGAAGGTGTAGATAAGGAGACATCAGAACTTTTAGAAGTCTCCTCAAGTTTAGTCAGTATCTGAGACAACTCTGAATTTGCTTTGGTTAATTTAGGATTTGTAATTTGGGAGGAAGCAATTTTTGATGTTTGAAGACCTCAAAATGCCAATTAATATATGCTTTCCATTCAGATTGCTTAGTTTTGTAGTCTTTTTCTAATTGACTGTGCAGATAGACTAACTCGGGGAGTTCTAAAGAGCCTGAGTTGAACAGTTTAACTATAAATTGTCACAGATAATGATGGACCAGTGAGATAGAAATTTGCAGGAGGAGGGCCTATAATTTTTATATATAAATTCATCAACAGTTCCAGGAAGTGGCTGTCTAGGAATTACAAAGTGAACTTACCATTTTTAAAAGAGTAACTACTCCCCATATAGGCATTTTAAGTCCCATAAGCAAAAATCTAGTAACAGAGAACACACAAATAGAGCCTAAAATTCAACTAAAATGGGAGATTAGGGTCCAGGAAGACTTACCCCAACAATTCAGGACCATTCAGGAGATGACAGAGTGCAATGGACTCTTGGAGGTACCTTACTCAAATCCATGAAGGCATTGGAGAAGGATGGAAATCACTCTGGATCCCACTTCTAACACCATATTATGTCAATCCATTTGGACCTAGAGCTGCAAAATAAATAGAAGCTTTATTTGGGGATCTTAGGGATTGCAATTCAGAACATACAGATATTGATGGAAATCAAAATTGTGTTCTAAAGACAAAAAGAAAAGAACTGAGTTTATAATGACAAAAAAAGGGGGGCTCCCAAGGGACTTATACAAGTTGTTTTGAAAGAGCTGTCATTGCTGCTCTCAAGCAGACTTACACTGTGCTGTACATGTTGATTGCTTTATGTCTATTGCGAGGTGAAAAGTTTATTTCTCTTTTTTATCTGAGACAATCATATTCTAATCAAGTTTATAGCCACATACATTTTCAATTCTGAAAGCTTCCACACAATTAAAAATGGGTTAATATTCGTATATGGATGTTTAAAAATTTTGTAAGTTAGCACAGCACAATTTGCAAATTTATAATTAGGCACATTCAAATTGGGTGCTAAAGCATAAAGCATTCCCATAGAATTTATGAAAAATATATAATAGACATGTAGTAGCTAAAATATTGGTACATATATCTATAGACTTGACAATATATAAACTATGGCATTAACCTATCAAAAACTACAAAAACAATACTGGCCTAGTACTTCCTATTTGCTAAATGACACAAGCTTGAGATGGCAACAAACTCAGTTATAGTTGACACAAGAAAATCTAGATCTAGGCACAACAGGATTTCCAGAAAGTATGGGAACTAGCAAAGATTAGGTCTTTGAATGGGAGTGGATCCAACATGAGGTAAAAGAATGTCTTACTAGGTATGTAGTACACTGGAATGGAAAATATAAGAGCAAAGGATATTTGGAGCACCAAGCAGTGTAGTAGTTGACTCTATAAAATCTAGCAGTATCTGGTAGGGCTCCAAGTACCATCCAAGGGTTTGAGGGAATTCAGTCTTTAGTTAAGTCAAAAGTGAGAGTAATAAGAGCTCAGTGGTAGGTGGACTAGGTATGTTTGATTAAGACAAGCTCTAATTATCCTAATGGGTACAAAATGCAAGAAGTGTGTTTATGGGACAAGACAATAGCCTAAGTATTTAAAAAAAGACTTTGGGTCAGGGTAGAGCTAGATGCTAAGTTTTAGAGTGTTGAACTAAACTTCCTTAGGTTCCTCCTCCTATATTTAAGATTTTTTAGAGGATAAGATGAAGCTGAGCTCACCAGCTAAAGTTAAATGGCTATAACTGTAGAGAGAAAATAGTTACAGAGGATGGGAACCAGGAATGGCATAATTTAGGCTTAGTTTAGGTAGAATTTTGAAAGTTAGAGCTCATTTAACATGCAAACATTTTACTGCTACCAGGATTTATCTTACAAAACTTCCCTCAATCTTATGCCACCCATCCTAACCTGTAATAGCTATGGATTCCCTTGATATCCAAGGGAACATACAAAAAGGAGAGACTGACCTGGTTTGCAGATTTTTAGCACATATTGTTAGTCTCATATCACATACTAGTATCAAAGAAGTTGGCAATGTGAGGTATGAAGCTTAGAGAAAAACACTGAAAAACATCCATCAGTTTAAGCCATATCTTTACGGTGTAATTTGTTCTTGGAAAACCTATATCTCACAAAAGGAAAAGTTGGCCTATAAATGAAATATGTCTCTTTGTAGATCCCATCCGTATGAGCTATCATATTGTGGGCTCTTGTATTACACACTTCCTACTCATTGACACTAAAAAAGCCCCAGATAGATTGGTTTAGGCATCCTAAAAGCTTACTATCAAGAAAAAATGACTAGATCCATAGACTTCCTTACCAAAACCAGCTTACTCCATAGACAGCATGGGGCAAAGTAGGTTTACAGTTGTGAGAATTGGAAACACAGACTTTATAGTTGTATGATGATTTATTCATTATTGTATTATTTTCCATACAAATAACTGTAAACCTACTTTTGTCCCACCCTGTAGAAGACTAGGTTAGCAACTCAGCCCTGTCTTCTCACAGTCACAATAGGGTTAGTGAGAAAAGCACTAACCAGGGGAAGAAACACAGAGGCAATCCAGGTCAAGTCGGGGTGAATATACCCATCTGTTCCTTATGCTTGTGTGCACAGCATAACTCACCACATTGTCCTTTTTCACAGACCCCTTTTTAAGTTTCTCCACAAAATCCATCCGATCAAGCCAGTTTATGATGCTTCAAAATAAATTCATCAAGAGAAAAACATGCAATATGTCTTATAATGGTAGAATCTTTAAAAATATGAGTAGGGTGCTCGTGGGAATGCACTGGTGCAGCCACTGTGGAAAACAGTATGGAATTTCCCCCAAAATTTAAAAATGAAAATCCCATATGACCTAGTGATCCCACTTCTAGGAATATATCCTAAGAAACCAGAAACACCAATAAGAAAGGATATATACACCCATATGCTCGCAGCAGTGTAATTTATAATAGCTAAGATTTGGGAACAGCCCAAGTGCCCATCAGCAGATGAGTAGATAAAAATGCTGTGGTACATTTACACAATGAAATACTACGTGGCTGAAAAAATGAAAGCACTTTTACCATTTGTAACAGCATGGATGGACCTGGAGCATATTATGCTAAGTGAAAGAATTCAGTCAGAGAAAGATAAGTACCACATGATCTCACTCATGTGGGATCTAATCAACAAAATAAACTGATGAACAAAATACATCCAGAGATATAGAAGCATGGAATAGACTGTGTAATTTCAGTAAAAAGCAGGACTAGGTGGGTTGTTGGGGGTTGATAAATGGGGGAACTTATATACATACTTAGATACCCTAGGCCTGGCCTGCAGGGATCAGGCTGACACCGGCTCTCCAACATCCCCCAAGGGGTCTTGGATTGCAAGAGGGCAGTTTTCCAGTGATACACTCCTGGAATCTGGCTCCTTCCTCTCTGGTTCCAGGTGTGACACCTGACACCTGAGAACCTCAGCTACCAAGTCACTGCAGATCAGAAGCTCCTGCGTTGAGCATCTGCCCTCTGGTGGTCAGTGCACGTCATAGCTACCAATGGGAGAATCTTGCCCCTGGTGGTCATTGCGCATCATAGCTACCAGTTAAATGGTCAGTCAGTCGCGTAAGCTTTTATATATAGATATAGATATACATAGCCATGGACACAGACAATGGATTGGTGAAGGCCTGGGACGGTTGGGCATGGGTGGAGGGTGTAGTTGAAAAAATAAAAACAAAAAAACAAAGGGGACATCTACAATACTTTCACAAGTAAAGATAAATTTAAAATGAAATATTTAAAAAATAGGACCAGGAAAAGGCATGTGGACAAAACCAGAGCATAAAAACAATCTGTGTTCTGCAAACACACCAATGATTTATGTAATTTAGCTAATATGATATGAAAGAAAATGAAAATGTATTTAAGATTATAATCTGTAGTGAGCAAAATTCCTTGCATCTGCTGCACTAGATAAGTTGTGTATACATGTAAATTGTCTGTTCTCTTAATACAAAATGAGACCAAAATGTGTCAACGTATTTTTCACAGAACCGAAAATATCCACATGAATGTCTTCTGTCCTGTACAATTACACTTTGGCTGTCCCCTAGTCTCCAAGAATGTCCTTGTCTTTCTCTAACAAGTCTCCTCGTCACTTTTGCCTGGCTTTGCACCCAAGCATGGCAGACAGAGAATCCTAGAGGCCCAAAGTTCTACAGCGGCTGTTTGCAAAGGGGGAGGAGACTGCAGTAACTGCCACAGTGGATAGGCTTTATGAGAGAAGGAAAAGGGAAAATATCGGGAAGGCCTCTCACATATGATAGGGCAGGATGGCAGGATGCCTACATGGCCCAAGGAACCTGAGGGAGCAAATTATGGGCAGAAGAAGTGCAACCAAAGGCTGGAAGAGGAAAGGTTTGCAGTCAGCTGACTCCTAGCTCTTTGGTCATTGCTTGTAATGGACAGAGTCCATTGGGGCAGCATCAGACACCACAAAGAAGACCCTGCTGCTGGAAGTGGACAGGAAGTAACATCCATGAGTGTCAGAATGCAAGATCAAAGCTTGTCTACAATCAACGCCTACAATGAAGAAGGAGAAAAAATGGGAGTCGTAGGAGATGCAAGTCAACCTAGCCTGGCCCAGCCCAACCCAGAGAAGGTAGGATTCAAAGAGAAGAAACTACAAGGGAAGAGCATTGGACCACATCCTTCTGCACAAAATACACTCAAGAAACCTCATTTTACTGTTCAACCAACTGACAGAAAGAGCTCCTTAATCCCTTCCTTTTCTCCTCAAAAGCCACATGAAATTCACTAATGAGATGGACTGGTATGATTTCAGAACAACTGTAAGTGTACAACCTAGATGCCCCTTTCCATTCTCTCTAAGGATATAAGCAAAATATATAATGATAAATATACGTTATACAATACAATATGGAGAATATAAGTAACTAGTAGTTAATTATATTCATGAATGTCTGTAACAAACTGAGATTACTTCCCTAACATAAGAGCCCGGGGAAAGTGAGACTATCACAGCTGTATTGTCATCTAGCCCATCTGTCCTGAGAGCTCAGCCATTTAGGTTGGTTCAGCTCCCCTACAGCTCCCGCTATCCAATCCTGTCTTCTTGGGAATCTGACCTTCTGATTGGCTCTCTCATCCCTTTAAACTGCCTACTTATGACATCATTCTCCCACCAAACCTACCACCACCTGGTAGAATCTTGGGGTGCCCATGGAGTTGTCTGTAAATAAATTTGGATCATCGCAACTGACCAGTGACCAGTAACTGGTGACCAGTGACCAGTGGCCAGTATGACCAGTGACTTTCGTACTGGACACATGTGCTCTTTGGCTTCAGCCACTGAGATATCTTCATTCCTTGCATCTACAGTTGTTATCTGCTCTTCTTCTCTGACCATGTCAGGTAAGGAAAGAACCTTTTTGAAGTTTTTCATTGGATTGTTATTTGTACCTAAATTGAGTTAGAGTGTCAAAAGAGCATAGAATAATTTGGGGGAAATATGATATAGAAGTCTGCAGACCTAATTTCAGATTTAGACACTTAATAGCTTTGTGACTTTGGACAAGTCATTGGATCTCTCACAAAAAAATGTTTTTTCCTCATCTGCTACATTCAGATGTTAGATTGGTTGTGGACTCTAATCCCTTCCTTTTCTAATATGGAGTTTTAAAGAACACTCCTGTTGACGATGAAATCAAGACTTCTTGACAGTGTTTCAACAGTAATAGAAAGAAAAGCTAAGTCATGTAGAAAACTAGCCATAGGTAAAGCATATATATATGATGTCTTGTGTGTAACGATCTCCAACCTCCAAGGTTTCAACTTTAGTATTTTAAATTGAGTGCTGTTCCAAAAGTAATATTTATGTGGTTTTGGAGTTTTCTATCCAAAGTAGGATAACAGAGGAAATAGGGAGAGAGGATGGAGAGTACTGGGCTATAGGAAGGCAAGTATCTCAATGTAAAAAATTAGAACTGTTTTCATCAGCACAGGCCAAGAGGAACCAAGAGGGAGGGAAATACACAAGCAGGAAGGAGGGGAAAGTATAAAAATGAACAAGGAGAACATGAAAGAGCTCATGAGGACAAAAAGAGTAGTTTGGACTGAATTATTGGAGGGAACCAAAGATTTTAAAGGAAAGCAGGAAGAGCATAGGGTGAAATCAGCTTGGACTAGAGCAAAATAATGTGGATCTCAGCAAATGCTTACATGGATAGAATAGGAAAGTAAGGCTGGTGTAGGGTACCACTAGCCAAAGGAGTGTATCAAAACAATCCTATTCAGTTGCCTGTGTTTTTTTTTATTGCCCCTCTGGACACAGATGGCATATGACAGTTTGCAATATAAACATTTAAAAATGTATTTCAGAAATGATGTTTCTTATATACAAGAAACTAAGAAAGGTGATTATCTAGGGCATTGGAAATAACAGAATTTTCAGTGTTTCAATTCATTCTGATTTTTAAACTATGACAATGTTTTGTCTAGTAAAAAAAAATTAAGACTTTAAAAGAAAGAGATGTCCTAAATGGAATCAGAAAGAATACACCCTTTGTGTGATTAGTGTGTTCAAAATCAAAGATGCTCTTCATCTTTAAAGTTATATTCTTCCCAACACAGAGAGCACACTGATACACAGCCATTGCTTCATTTCAGGTCATAGCAACTTAAGGAAAAAAAGAGAGCATCAAAACCCACATTTCTAATTTCACATTTTTCAAAAGAAATTTTTTTAGATTCTCTTGGGGATTCCATCATTAATGTTTTTTTTAATTGAAACCTATTGTTGATGGTTTTAAGACTTTGGGTACACCCCTTTCCTGGATGTTGAAGATGATGATAATCGAGGTTTTAAGATAAATATAAAAACCTTCATGATACATTTCAACTGTTCTTTTCTCTTTGTTATAAGGTTATATTAATTCAAATATATACATCTAATACACTAAGTATTTATTACTTACTGGGAAATAGTCAGAGAAACATGAATGAATACAATAATGGAATTCCTTTACATTTACTTTGTTCTCCGCTTTAAACTAGTATTTACTGAAATATTGGTCTGCATATATAGGAGGCACATATACATCAACAGTGATTGCAGTGTGCTGCTTGTTATGCAATTTTCACTGATATATCTCCTCTGTCCATACATACTCGCTAAGAACTTATGCAAAATAACCTATTGTGGGTTGTTTCTGGTTAACAGTATCCACTAAAATAGAATGGGCAATATTTACTTTTATGATATGGCATGTATGAAACAAAACTTCATTTTGTAGTAAATTTATTAGGGTCTGATGTTTGCTACGTGCCTCACTTCTTGAGAAACTCACTCTCAGATAGTCATTTTGTGGTAGGATCAGAAATCAGGCATAAAGACAGTAAGAAAGACCCTTTAAGTTTACCAACTGTTTTGAGCTTCTATGAGAACTATAGGAAGAGCATGTGTAGGGCACAGGCAAAATGAGACGCTGAAGATTGTCATGACAACAGATGTACTGTCTTCTCCTGGACAAACAAACATCTGCATCAGAAGCTCTATTGCTCTTACATGTTGGCAGTGTAATGCGCAGAGCTCTGGCAAGGAAGTCGGGATGCTTAGGTTATGGAAGCAGGTACTAAAACTAACATCGGGAGAGAACTGAGCCATAGTTTCTTCACTCATGAAATGAGAATGTTAGAACAGGGATTCTTGAAGGACTCCTGGCTCTAAAATGCTTTAATTCTAGGAAAGAGCATACAAATCAATACTTGCGCAGGTTCAAGGGCGAGATAGGTCAGGGAGTGGTTGCTTCTAGCCTAGAGAACAATGTATGAAGCACACCACTTGGGTCTTGTGTACATTTTTACTCAAGATTTTATATTCTATATAAAAGCCTAAGCGACTGAATGACCAAATGACAGAATGACCAGTTGAACCGGAGCTATGACACACACTGACACCAGGGACAAACACTCAACGCAGGAGCTACCACCCTGATGGTCAGTGTGCTCCCACAGTGGGAGCATCGCTCAGCTGACCGATGGTCACCAGACACCTGGGCTCATGACTGGAGATAGCAGCTGCAGCGGAAGGAGCCTCTCCCACCTCTGCGGCAGTGCTACCACTACCAAGCTGGAGCTGCTCAGCGCCTGGCCCTGGCTCAGGCTCCTCCCCCCGTCCACCTGCTGCTTCCCGCAATACTACATCCCTCAGGCCAAAACCAGCAGTCCCATATCCCCCCAGGAGTCCCGGATTGGGAGAGGGCACAGGCAGGCTGAGGGACCACACCAGTACATGATATATATTTTTTATTGATTTCAGAGAGGAAGGGGGAGGGAGAGAGAGAGATGGACACATTAACGATGAGAGACAATCATTGATTGGCTGCCTTCTGCAGGCCCCTTACTGGGGAATTGAGACCCCAACGTAGGTTTGTGCCCTTGACTGGAATTGAACCCACACTCGCAAGCCAATGCTCTATCCACTGAACCTAAACAGCTAGGGCTGAAAGCAACAATCTTAAAATAATGATGATTTTCACACACGTTGCTTATCAATCGCTTTGACTTTTTTCATCACCCTCTTGTTCCCTACAGAGAATTCCAAAAATCCACCTTTCCTTGGAATTTCAACCTCCCTGCAATGCTCTCTTCCTGTGGAGAGCAATGCAGGAAGTGTCTGCAACCTCTACAGTGTCTCTGCTCCAGCCAACAGTTCACCATGGCTCCTGCCATCACCTCTGGCACCTCTTTCCAACCTCTCATGGGTGGTGCCTACTTTTACCAACATTCTAGCACAACCATGTTGTCTGGAGTTCCTGGCCAGAGCCCAATCTCCATTCCAGCTGCTTCCAATCCTAAAGTTTTTGAGTGGGCTCTTACAGGAGACACTGAAAAGAAGTCATCACCACTCAGAAAATTCACTGGGACTGTCACTGACCAGGACACAACTGTCTCCTCTATGTCTCTGGCGTCCCAGTGTGATAAAACCTCAGATGCCTATAATATGGCCCCTCAGTATCCATCACTTTCTGTCAACCTTGTTCAGGGGGCACCAATTCAGGGACAGGGCCTGTCACATCCCTACCAGGTGGGAAATCATGTGTGTGACTACAATCAAGGCACAATGGACCCTCTGCTCTGTGGAGAGGGTGGACCCTACCTGCAGTCCTATGGCTCTGTGTCTTACACAGAGAGCAGGGCCTCTGCCCCTGACCCAGGGATGGTCATGGTGCTAAAGGAGACTCAGTCCACAAACATGATACCACCAGCCTCCACTTCTGGAATCTGCTACTCTGTGCCTCCTCAACCCATCACAAAGACAGGTTTTCAAGGTGAGTACAAACAGAAACAAGGAAGGGGAATAAGGTCAGCATTCAAAACTGGGGTCAGTCTGCAGCTGGGAAGTGGTGAGTCCTCAGACCGGTAGAATGTAAGTCCTGTGACTTTAACCACTACCACCCTCAGTCAATGCCCTCCATTGTCAGACTCCTTATGAGGACACCTGACAGAGGTGGGAAGGTGGGAAACTAACAGCCATGGATACTACATGTAGGAGAACTCCAAGAGCATACCAAGGGACACCACACTTTCCACTGTCCTACCTGATGAGTCCTCCTCTACTACAATACTGCAATAAACTCCCTTGATTTATTGTTTTAGTCTCCTTCTAAGGCCTTTCAGGACATTATTGTGATAGTGCCCATTTAACTTTCCATCACTTCCTTAGTTGACACCTGGATTTAGGATCATGTGTTCCAACATCTTGTCCAAAGCAAACAGGCTATTATCTCCCCTTGCTTATAGGCTTCATCAGGAAGAGCTCCATTCCCTGTCTTAGTCCTTGGTGTGAAGTGTTTTTATTCACTCAGGAAAGTAGAGAGAATTACAAGGGTTCCATATGAGAATGGGAAACATTTTTAAAAAATCACTTTTTTTTATGTGACCTATAACAACCCTGTGAAATGCAAAGAAAATCCAGGGACTGACCGACTTCCCCTTGATTCCATTGTAGTGATGGAGACTTTCCTGGGGATGGAGACTTCCTTGGCATTGCAACTTCCAGGCCAAATATTTTATTTACCACCTACTCCAGAATTCCCCGAGGCCTGCAGTAACAGACATACCCAGGTACTTGAGAGTTATCCACCACCTCAGAGTGGGGACATTTCAATGGCACCCATAGTCCAGAATCCCATTGACCTCCTGGCACTGCCTCCAGCTCCAAGCCAGGAACAGAAAGAGAATAAGAATGTGGAGAATATTAAAACCAAGCTTTCCAAGCACGGGAATGGGTACCAGATCCCAACAGAAAACGAAGCTTCTCCACTGCTCCCTTTAGAAGTGCCTGACATTCCACAGGTGCTGGCCTGCATTGGTCCCCTCGGCCAAGAGGAGCAGCCTGGTTGTGACAACTCTGGTTTGGGAAAGAATAGCCTGAGTCTTAAGGACCAAGGGACACTTGAAAATGGGACTGAATCTAATGACAGTTTTGCAGACATCGACACACTGGTGAAGGGTATTCACCTTCCACGGGTCTTAAGTTCCTTGGATGACCTTGATCAGGCCCAAGGACCCAAGGTGATCAAAACCAAAGACACCAGGGGCCTCAAGTTGCACGAAGTGCAGAAAAAGTCAAGTGTCAGAAAGACTCGCTCTGATCAAGGCAGCAAGATCAAACATAAAGCCTCTGAGCCTATCAGTGATGCTCCCAAGACCAAGATCAAGCCCGAGAGCCCAGATTGTGTGTTTGTGGAAGAAGTGGTTCCTTGCAATGCTGCAGCTGGTGGCAGGGCTCCTTCGAACATGGCCAAGCATTCTAACAGCAAACCTCAGAAAGCTGCAGCCAGCAGGACCAGCAATACTAAGAGCCATGGGCAGGAAAACACCAAAAGAAACCAAGAAAATTACTCCAAGAGAGCTGAGGAGAGGAAGCAGTCAGGGAACAGAGTCAAGGCAGAGGAGAAGCCAGCCATTCCCAAGATGAAGAGGAAGAAAAGTCATCCTGAGCTGCCACAAGAGGCTATCAAAAAGGCTCGCAGCGGCCTCGGTGTGCACCTGCTGGAGTCTGTGCAGGTTTTCCATGCGCTGGGCAAGAAGAGGGATGAGAAAGCTGACCTGTTTTCCTCGCGGGCCCTGGGAAACTCAAGCAACCCTAAAGGCCCCCAGCCACGCCCAGCTACCAAACCATGGCTGGTTATGCCCCGTGAGGGCAAAGGTCCTGTGAAAACTCAAGTCAAACCACCAAAACCACACGGAAGTGCTGACAAAGGGTCTCCACCTCCATCCCAGGACAAGCTGCCTTCTCCCGGGAAGGTCAAGTTGGTGCCATTGGTTTTTCCAACCATGGACAAGCCTCAAGTTCGACCTGTTCCTCGCAGGCCACAGTCTCTGGCATCACGTCGGCCTGCTGTGACCAACCCTGCCAAGCCTGCTGCAGTCACTGCATCCCTGCCAACTCCTGTATCTCTGACAGGGCATGTCAAATCAGCTCAGCCAATACCGTCCAACTCAGCTGGACCAGGTTTGACCAACCGCGACTGCCCTAGTGTCCCGCAGCCTCCTGCTTCTAGGCCTGGGCCCTACAAAACATCATCTTGTGCTTCTTTCCAGCGGGAGCCTGTTCACTCGGCTGTGAGCCAGCCCCGGACCCCGCTCAAGCCTCACAACCACTATCTACTCCAGGATTTCGCCCTCCAACCAATTCCATGGAGGAAATCTGAGGTTCTGGGGCCAGTAATGTCAACACCCATCACAAAGGAGCAGAGGCCAGATCGAGAGGCCATGAAGAGGAAGGCTCAACTAGAGCGTGAGAATGCTGCCAAATTGGGGACAAGGCAGCATTTCCTTGAGAGGGAAAAGGAAATGGACATTTCTCTGTACTATGGCTATGTGATGTAGGAGATGCTGGGAGTGCTGGTGCCATTTGGATACCTGCTGTTTTTCGATAGATAGATAGATCATAAATAGATAGATAGATCATAGGTAGGTAGGTAGATAGATAGATAGATAGATAGGAATGTCTCAATCTTGGTATATTCTGTAACTTAAAAAAACTGAATAAATATTGTAAATTAGCATTTAATAATAAAGAAGTATTTTGAGTTTTGAGATGCTGTTCACTGTGCTCTTTCTTTGGTGGGTATGAGGATCAAAAGCTGCATGATAAGGAAAGAATTGGAAGTTGGATCGGTGAATGAGGGTCAAGGGGTAAGCACTGTGGGAAGAAAGGAACTTGGGCCATGGCCAGAAAGGCCAAAAACGGGGAGAGGTTATGGATTTATAAAGAGAAGCAGGAGCTGGGTGTATGGCAGAAGTGAGAAGCAGGATCTGAGATTAGTGTTAAAAGAGGAAAATTTGAATAGACTTGAGAGGGCAGAAGCTGAGTCTAGGTTGACCAGGAGAAATGTAAAAAGTTTCTTGGGAAGTGGGCCTTATGTCTCATGACCACTAGATAAGTATTTCAGAAAACAGATTCAGGACACATTTCCTATGGGATTGGGTTGCCTTACGCATATATGAATGTAGTTGGGGAAAGTGAGAACAAATGAGGGGAATCTACCAGATGAGTGGCAAGGGCTTACAGTTATCCTGGGGCAGATGATAACAGGGGCCTACAGAAGTGATTGTGTGCAGTAGGAGGCCCCCCTAGGACAGGACGTGGGAAATAAATGATCATTGACTCCACACCTATCCCCAGGCCCATGAATACACTACTTCAGTTAACCTTCACAACATGCAAGGCCAGTATACCTGTGTCACTTTACCCGAGAGGTTCAGTAATGGGATGAGTTCACACTGCATGCAGTAGAGGAAAGCCTCTATTTGAGGCCTATCTCTGAAGGCTTCAGTGGCCATAGGTCGCCAACCTGGCTTTCAGAACACAGCATCCAGAGGTTACTGGTGCATGAGATCAAACATCAGGTGAAGCCTAAATATTAACTTGAAGGGCAAGCTAGGGCCCCTGCATGATCCCAGGCTGCACATGCCGCCTTGTCTAAACACCACCATCAACTGAGCAAAGCCCAAGAGAAAAATCCTGGGAAGCATCCACGCCCACTGGCAAGAGCAATAGGCACACTGGGTCGCAGGTGACGAGCCCCCTACCTGCAGTAGCTAAGGATTCCCATGGGGACACAGAAAAAGGAGAGACTGGTCTGGATTGCAGATATTTAGCTCATAGTGTTCGTCTCATATTACATAATAGTATCAGGAATTTGGCAATGCAATGCAGGATTCCAAGAGGGAAAGACTTGAAAAAATTTATAACTTTAGCCATATCTCTACACTGCAACACTTCTCACAATTTCTTCTCAGGTAAGAATGCACCATCTTTGAAAAAACTCATCTCATAAGAGGAAATGTTGGCCTATACATGAAACACGTGTCTTTGGAGATTGCAACTATAGGAGCGATCTTCTTGTGGCCTCTCGGCCTCTTGGATCACATACTTCATACACAATGGAAGTCAAAAGCCCAAGGTAGATTGATACAGGCGCCCCTAAAAGCTTACCATCAAGAGAAACTACTAGATACACAGACTTCCTCCCCCAAGCCAGCTTAAGCCATTGATAGCATGGGGTAAAGTAGGTTTACAGTTGTGAGTATGGGAAACACAGACTTTATGGTTGTATGGTTATTTATACATGATTGTACTATTTTCCACACACACAACTGTAAACCTACTTTTGCCCCACCCTGTAGAAGACTGGGTTAGCAACTCAGCACTGTCTTCTCACAGTAACAAGAGGCTTAGTGAGAAAGCACTAACCCGGGGAAGAACAACAGAGGCAACCCAGGCCACATTGGGCTGACTGTACACATCTGTTCCTTCAGCTTGTGTGCACAGCATAACTCACCACAACGTCCTTTTTCACAGACCCCTTTTTAAGTTTCTCCACAAAATCCATCAGATCAAGCTAGTTCATGATGCTTCAAGAGAAACTCGTCAAGGGCAAAATATGCAATATGTCTTACCATGGTGGAATCTTTGAAAATAAGACTAGGGTGCTGCTGGGAATGCAGACTGGTACAGCCACTCTGAAAAACTTTCAAGAGTTTCCGCAAAAAATAAAAAGATAGAACTTTCATTTGACCTAGTGATCCCAATCTAGGAATATATCCGAAGAAATCAGAAACACCAATCAGAAAGAATATATGCGCCCCTATGTTCAAAGCAGCACAAATTAAAGTAGCTAAGATTTGGAAAACAGCCCAAGTCCCCATGAGCAGATGAGTGGATAAAACAGCAGTGGTACATTTACACAATGAAATAGTATGCGGCTGTAAAAAAA
This sequence comes from Myotis lucifugus, assembly GCF_000147115.1. NCBI lineage: Eukaryota > Metazoa > Chordata > Mammalia > Chiroptera > Vespertilionidae > Myotis > Myotis lucifugus. The sequence continues at coordinate 3,302,432 of NW_005871159.1, forward strand.
GAAAGAACTCTTACCATTTGCAAAGTATGGATAGACCTGGAGAGTATTATGCTAAGCGAAATAAGCCAGAGAAAGACAAGTATTACATAATCTCACTCATATGTGGAATCTAATGAACAAAATAAACTGATGAGCAAAGTACACTTAAAGATATAGAAGCATGGAAGAGACTGACAAATTTCAGAGGGAAGGTGTGGGTGTGGCTGTGGGTGTGGGTGTGATGAACTTGTATGCATGTTTGCATAACCCATGGACCCAGAAAATGGAGTGGTGAAGGTAGAAGGGGGGATGGCAGGGGTGGGGTGGGTGGAGGGGTTCAATGGGTGGGGAAACAAAATAGAAAATAAAGGAGACATCTCTAATAAAATAATACATATGAATAAATAAATAAAAAGTACAACTAGGAAAAAAACAAATGAACAAAACCAGAGCATTGACACAAAGCTAAAGACAATCTCTGTTCTGCAAACACACTAATGATTTATATAATTGAGCTAATATGACAAGAAAGAAAATGAAAATGTATTTAAGATTATAATCTGTAGTGAGCAAAATTCCTGGCATCTGCTGCACTAGATAAGTTGTGTATACATGTAAATTGTCTGTTCTCTTAATACAAAATGAGACCAAAATGTGTCAACATATTATTCACAGAACCTAAAATATCCACATGAATGTCTTCTGTCCTGTACAATTACACTTTGCCTGTCCCCTAGTCTCCAATAATGTCCTTGTCTTTCTCTAACAAGTCTCCTCGTCACTTTTGCCTGGCTTTGCACCCAAGCATGGCAGACAGAGAATCCTAGAGGCCCAAAGTGCTACAGTGGCTGTTTGCAAAGGGGGAGGAGACTGCAGTAACTGCCACAGTGGATAGGCTTTATGAGAGAAGGAAAAGGGAAAATATCGGGAAGGCCTCTCACATATGATAGGGCAGGATGGCAGGATGCCTACATGGCCCAAGGAACCTGAGGGAGCAAATTATGGGCAGAAGAAGTGCAACCAAAGGCTGGAAGAGGAAAGGTTTGCAGTCAGCTGACTCCTAGCTCTTTGGTCATTGCTTGTAATGGACAGAGTCCATTGGGGCAGCATCAGACACCACAAAGAAGACCCTGCTGCTGGAAGTGGACAGGAAGTAACATCCATGAGTATCAGCATGCATCATCAAAGCTCATCTACAAACAATGCCTACAATGAAGATGAAGAGAAAATGAGAGTGGTAGGAGATGCAAGTACAAAATGGCCTGGCCCAGCCCAACCCAGACAAGGTAGGATTCAAGGAGAAGAAACTACAAGGGAAGAGCCTTGGACTACATCATTCAGCACAAATTGCCTTCAAGAAACTTCATTTTACTGTTCAACCAACTGACAAAAAGGTCTGCTTAATCCCTCTGTTTGCACCTCAAAAGCCACAGTGAATTTACTAATGAGATGGACTGGTATGATTTCAGAACAACTGTAATTGTGCAACCTGGATGTCCCTTTCCATTCTCTCTAAGGATATTAACAATATATACAATGATAAATATGTTATACAATATAACATGGGGAATATAAGTTAACGACTAGCTAATTATATTCATGAATATCTATAACAAACTCTGAGATTATTTTCCTAACATCATAATCTAGGAAAGTGAGTCTAGAACAACTAACTGTCTTGTCCACTGGCACATCTGTCCTGAGAGCTCAGCCATTTAGGTGTTGGTTTAGCTCCCCTACCGCTCCCTCTATCCAATCCTGTCTTCTTGGGAATCTGACCTTCTGATTGGCTCTCTCATCCCTTTAAACTGCCTACTTATGACATCATTCTCCCACCAAACCTACCACCACCTGGTAGAATCTTGGGGTGCCCATGGAGTTGTCTGTAAATAAATTTGGATCATCGCAACTGACCAGTGACCAGTAACTGGTGACCAGTGACCAGTGGCCAGTATGACCAGTGACTTTCGTACTGGACACATGTGCTCTTTGGCTTCAGCCACTGAGATATCTTCATTCCTTGCATCTACAGTTGTTATCTGCTCTTCTTCTCTGACCATGTCAGGTAAGGAAAGAACCTTTTTGAAGTTTTTCATTGGATTGTTATTTGTACCTAAATTGAGTTAGAGTGTCAAAAGAGCATAGAATAATTTGGGGGAAATATGATATAGAAGTCTGCAGACCTAATTTCAGATTTTGACACTTAATAGCTTTGTGACTTTGGACAAGTCATTGGATCTCTCACAAAAAAATGTTTTTTCCTCATCTGCTACATTCAGATGTTAGATTGGTTGTGGACTCTAATCCCTTCCTTTTCTAATATGGAGTTTTAAAGAACACTCCTGTTGACAATGAAATCAAGACTTCTTGACAGTGTTTCAACAGTAATAGAAAGAAAAGCTAAGTCATGTAGAAAACTAGCCATATGTAAAGCATATATATATGATGTCTTGTGTGTAACGATCTCCAACCTCCAAGGTTTCAACTTTAGTATTTTAAATTGAGTGCTGTTCCAAAAGTAATATTTATGTGGTTTTGGAGTTTTCTATCCAAAGTAGGATAACAGAGGAAATAGGGAGAGAGGATGGAGAGTACTGGGCTATAGGAAGGCAAGTATCTCAATGTAAAAAATTAGAACTGTTTTCATCAGCACAGGCCAAGAGGAACCAAGAGGGAGGGAAATACACAAGCAGGAAGGAGGGGAAAGTATAAAAATGAACAAGGAGAACATGAAAGAGCTCATGAGAACAAAAAGAGTAGTTTGGACTGGATTATTGGAGGGAACCAAAGATTTTAAATGAAAGCAGGAAGAGCATAGGGTGAAATCAGCTTGGACTAGGGCAAAATAATGTGGATCTCAGCAAATGCTTACATGGATAGAATAGGAAAGTAAGGCTGGTGTAGGGTACCACTAGCCAAAGGAGTGTATCAAAACAATCCTATTCAGTTGCCTGTGTTTTTTTTTTATTGGCCCTCTGAACACAGATGGCATATGACAGTTTGCAATATAAACATTTAAAAATGTATTTCAGAAATGATGTTTCTTATATACAAGAAACTAAGAAAGGTGATTATCTAGGGCATTGGAAATAACAGAATTTTCAGTGTTTCAATTCATTCTGATTTTTAAACTATGACAATGTTTTGTCTAGTAAAAAAAAAATTAAGACTTTAAAAGAAAGATATGTCCTAAATGGAATCAGAAAGAATACACCCTTTGTGTGATTAGTGTGTTCAAAATCAAAGATGCTCTTCATCTTTAAAGTTATATTCTTCCCAACACAGAGAGCACACTGATACACAGCCATTGCTTCATTTCAGGTCATAGCTACTTAAGAAAAAAAAGAGAGCATCAAAACCCACATTTCTAATTTCACATTTTTCAAAAAAAATTTTTTTAGATTCTCTTGGGGATTCCATCATTAATGTTTTTTTAAATTGAAACCTATTGTTGATGGTTTTAAGACTTTGGGTACGACCCCTTCCTGGATGTTGAAGATGATGATAATCGAGGTTTTAAGATAAATATAAAAACCTTCATGATACATTTCAACTGTTCTTTTCTCTTTGTTATAAGGTTATATTAATTGAAATATATACATCTAATACACTAAGTATTTATTACTTACTGGGAAATAGTCAGAGAAACATGAATGAATACAATAATGGAATTCCTTTACATTTACTTTGTTCTCCGCTTTAAACTAGTATTTACTGAAATATTGGTCTGCATATATAGGAGGCACATATACATCAACAGTGATTGCAGTGTGCTGCTTGTTATGCAATTTTCACTGATATATCTCCTCTGTCCATACATACTCGCTAAGAACTTACGCAAAATAACCTATTGTGGGTTGTTTCTGGTTAACAGTATCCACTAAAATAGAATGGGCAATATTTACTTTTATGATACGGCATGTATGAAACAAAACTTCATTTTGTAGTAAATTTATTAGGGTCTGATGTTTGCTACGTGCCTCACTTCTTGAGAAACTCACTCTCAGATAGTCATTTTGTGGTAGGATCAGAAATCAGGCATAAAGACAGTAAGAAAGACCCTTTAAGTTTACCAACTGCTTTGAGCTTCTATGAGAACTATAGGAAGAGCATGTGTAGGGCACAGGCAAAATGAGACGCTGAAGATTGTCATGACAACAGATGTACTGTCTTCTCCTGGACAAACAAACATCTGCATCAGAAGCTCTTGCTCTTACATGTTGGCAGTGTAATGCGCAGAGCTCTGGCAAGGAAGTCGGGATGCTTAGGTTATGGAAGCAGGTACTAAAACTAACATCGGGAGAGAACTGAGCCATAGTTTCTTCACTCATGAAATGAGAATTTAGAACAGGGATTCTTGAAGGACTCCTGGCTCTAAAATGCTTTAATTCTAGGAAAGAGCATACAAATCAATACTTCTGCAGGTTCAAGGGCGAGATAGGTCAGGGAGTGGTTGCTTCTAGCCTAGAGAACAATGTATGAAGCACACCACTTGGGTCTTGTGTACATTTTTACTCAAGATTTTATATTCTATATAAAAGCCTAAGCGACTGAATGACCAAATGACTGAATGACCAGTTGAACCGGAGCTATGACACACACTGACACCAGGGACAAACGCTCAACGCAGGAGCTACCACCCTGATGGTCAGTGTGCTCCCACAGTGGGAGCATCGCTCAGCTGACCGATGGTCACCAGACACCTGGGCTCATGACTGGAGATAGCAGCTGCAGCGGAAGGAGCCTCTCCCACCTCTGCGGCAGTGCTACCACTACCAAGCTGGAGCTGCTCAGCGCCTGGCCCTGGCTCAGGCTCCTCCCCCCGTCCACCTGCTGCTTCCCGCAATACTACATCCCTCAGGCCAAAACCAGCAGTCCCATATCCCCCCAGGAGTCCCGGATTGGGAGAGGGCACAGGCAGGCTGAGGGACCACACCAGTACATGATATATATTTTTTATTGATTTCAGAGAGGAAGGGGGAGGGAGAGAGAGAGATGGACACATTAACGATGAGAGACAATCATTGATTGGCTGCCTTCTGCAGGCCCCTTACTGGGGAATTGAGACCCCAACGTAGGTTTGTGCCCTTGACTGGAATTGAACCCACACTCGCAAGCCAATGCTCTATCCACTGAACCTAAACAGCTAGGGCTGAAAGCAACAATCTTAAAATAATGATGATTTTCACACACGTTGCTTATCAATCGCTTTGACTTTTTTCATCACCCTCTTGTTCCCTACAGAGAATTCCAAAAATCCACCTTTCCTTGGAATTTCAACCTCCCTGCAACACTCTCTTCCTGTGGAGAGCAATGCAGCAAGTGTCTGCAACTTCTACAGTGTCTCTGCTCCAGCCACCAGTTCACCATGGCTCCTGCCATCAGCCTCTGGCACCTCTTTCCAACCTCTCATGGGTGGTGCCTACTTTTACCAACATTCTAGCACAACCATGTTGTCTGGAGTTCCTGGCCAGAGCCCAATCTCCATTCCAGCTGCTTCCAATCCTAAAGTTTTTGAGTGGGCTCTTACAGGAGACACTGAAAAGAAGTCATCACCACTCAGAAAATTCACTGTGACTGTCATTGACCAGGACACAACTGTCTCCTCTATGTCTCTGGTGTCCCAGTGTGATGAAACCTCAGATGCCTATAATATGGCCCCTCAGTATCCATCACTTTCTGTCAACCTTGTTCAGGGGGCACCAATTCAGGGACAGGGCCTGTCACATCCCTACCAGGTGGGAAATCATGTGTGTGACTACAATCAAGGCACAATGGACCCTCTGCTCTGTGGAGAGGGTGGTCCCTACCTGCAGTCCTATGGCTCTGTGTCTTACACAGAGAGCAGGGCCTCTGCCCCTGACCCAGGGATGGTCATGGTGCTAAAGGAGACTCAGTCCACAAACATGATACCACCAGCCTCCACTTCTGGAATCTGCTACTCTGTGCCTCCTCAACCCATCACAAAGACAGGTTTTCAAGGTGAGTACAAACAGAAACAAGGAAGGGGAATAAGGTCAGCATTCAAAACTGGGGTCAGTCTGCAGCTGGGAAGTGGTGAGTCCTCAGACAGGTAGAATGTAAGTCCTGTGACTTTAACCACTACCACCCTCAGTCAATGCCCTCCATTGTCAGACTCCTTATGAGGACACCTGACAGAGGTGGGAAGGTGGGAAACTAACAGCCATGGATGCTACATGTAGGAGAACTCCAAGAGCATACCAAGGGACACCACACTTTCCACTGTCCTACCTGATGAGTCCTCCTCTACTACAATACTGCAATAAACTCCCTTGATTTACTGTTTTAGTCTCCTTCTAAGGCCTTTCAGGACATTATTGTGATAGTGCCCATTTAACTTTCCATCACTTCCTCAGTTGACACCTGGATTTAGGATCATGTGTTCCAACATCTTGTCCAAAGCAAACAGGTTATTATCTCCCCTTGCTTATAGGCTTCACCAGGAAGAGCTCCATTCCCTGTCTTAGTCCTTGGTGTGAAGTGTTTTTATTCACTCAGGAAAGTAGAGAGAATTACAAGGGTTCCAGATGAGAATGGGAAACATTTTTTAAAACTCACTTTTTTTTATGTGACCTATAACAACCTTGTGAAATGCAAAGAAAATCCAGGGACTGACCAACTTCCCCTTGATTCCATTGTAGTGATGGAGACTTCCCTGGGGATGGAGACTTCCTTGGCATTGCAACTTCCAGGCCAAATACTTTATTTACCACCTACTCCAGAATTCCCCGAGGCCTGCAGTAACAGACATTCACAGGTACTTGAGAGTTATCCACCACCTCAGAGTGGGGACATTTCAATGGCACCCATAGTCCAGAATCCCATTGACCTCCTGGCACTGCCTCCAGCTCCAAGCCAGGAACAGAAAGAGAATAAGAATGTGGAGAATATTAAAACCAAGCTTTCCAAGCACGGGAATGGGTACCAGATCCCAACAGAAAACGAAGCTTCTCCACTGCTCCCTTTAGAAGTGCCTGACATTCCACAGGTGCTGGCCTGCATTGGTCCCCTCGGCCAAGAGGAGCAGCCTGGTTGTGACAACTCTGGTTTGGGAAAGAATAGCCTGAGTCTTAAGGACCAAGGGACACTTGAAAATGGGACTGAATCTAATGACAGTTTTGCAGACATCGACACACTGGTGAAGGGTATTCACCTTCCACGGGTCTTAAGTTCCTTGGATGACCTTGATCAGGCCCAAGGACCCAAGGTGATCAAAACCAAAGACACCAGGGGCCTCAAGTTGCACGAAGTGCAGAAAAAGTCAAGTGTCAGAAAGACTCGCTCTGATCAAGGCAGCAAGATCAAACATAAAGCCTCTGAGCCTATCAGTGATGCTCCCAAGACCAAGATCAAGCCCGAGAGCCCAGATTGTGGGTTTGTGGAAGAAGTGGTTCCTTGCAATGCTGCAGCTGGTGGCAGGGCTCCTTCGAACATGGCCAAGCATTCTAACAGCAAACCTCAGAAAGCTGCAGCCAGCAGGACCAGCAATACTAAGAGCCATGGGCAGGAAAACACCAAAAGAAACCAAGAAAATTACTCCAAGAGAGCTGAGGAGAGGAAGCAGTCAGGGAACAGAGTCAAGGCAGAGGAGAAGCCAGCCATTCCCAAGATGAAGAGGAAGAAAAGTCATCCTGAGCTGCCACAAGAGGCCATCAAAAAGCCTCGCAGCGGCCTCGCTGTGCACCTGCTGGAGTCTGTGCAGGTTTTCCATGCGCTGGGCAAGAAGAGGGATGAGAAAGCTGACCTGTTTTCCTCGCGGGCCCTGGAAAACTCAAGCAACCCTAAAGGCCCCCAGCCACGCCCAGCTACCAAACCATGGCTGGTTATGCCCCGTGAGGGCAAAGGTCCTGTGAAAACTCAAGTCAAACCACCAAAACCACACGGAAGTGCTGACAAAGGGTCTCCACCTCCATCCCAGGACAAGCTGCCTTCTCCCGGGAAGGTCAAGTTGGTGCCATTGGTTTTTCCAACCATGGACAAGCCTCAAGTTCGACCTGTTCCTCGCAGGCCACAGTCTCTGGCATCAGGTCGGCCTGCTGTGACCAACCCTGCCAAGCCTGCTGCAGTCGCTGCATCCCTGCCAACTCCTGTATCTCTGACAGGGCATGTCAAATCAGCTCAGCCAATACCGTCCAACTCAGCTGGACCAGGTTTGACCAACCGCGACTGCCCTAGTGTCCCGCAGCCTCCTGCTTCTAGGCCTGGGCCCTACAAAACATCATCTTGTGCTTCTTTCCAGCGGGAGCCTGTTCACTCGGCTGTGAGCCAGCCCCAGACCCCGCTCAAGCCTCACAACCACTATCAACTCCAGGATTTCGCCCTCCAACCAATTCCATGGAGGAAACCTGAGGTTCTGGGGCCAGTAATGTCAACACCCATCACAAAGGAGCAGAGGCCAGATCGAGAGGCCATGAAGAGGAAGGCTCAACTAGAGCGTGAGAATGCTGCCAAATTGGGGACAAGGCAGCATTTCCTTGAGAGGGAAAAGGAAATGGACATTTCTCTGTACTATGGCTATGTGATGTAGGAGATGCTGGGAGTGCTGGTGCCATTTGGATACCTGCTGTTTTTCGATAGATAGATCATAAATAGATAGATAGATCATAGGTAGGTAGGTAGATAGATAGATAGATAGATAGGAATGTCTCAATCTTGGTATATTCTGTAACTTAAAAAAACTGAATAAATATTGTAAATTAGCATTTAATAATAAAGAAGTATTTTGAGTTTTGAGATGCTGTTCACTGTGCTCTTTCTTTGGTGGGTATGAGGATCAAAAGCTGCATGATAAGGAAAGAATTGGAAGTTGGATCGGTGAATGAGGGTCAAGGGGTAAGCACTGTGGGAAGAAAGGAACTTGGGCCATGGCCAGAAAGGCCAAAAACGGGGAGAGGTTATGGATTTATAAAGAGAAGCAGGAGCTGGGTGTATGGCAGAAGTGAGAAGCAGGATCTGAGATTAGTGTTAAAAGAGGAAAATTTGAATAGACTTGAGAGGGCAGAAGCTGAGTCTAGGTTGACCAGGAGAAATGTAAAAAGTTTCTTGGGAAGTGGGCCTTATGTCTCATGACCACTAGATAAGTATTTCAGAAAACAGATTCAGGACACATTTCCTATGGGATTGGGTTGCCTTACGCATATATGAATGTAGTTGGGGAAAGTGAGAACAAATGAGGGGAATCTACCAGATGAGTGGCAAGGGCTTACAGTTATCCTGGGGCAGATGATAACAGGGGCCTACAGAAGTGATTGTGTGCAGTAGGAGGCACCCCTAGGACAGGACGTGGGAAATAAATGATCATTGACTCCACACCTATCCCCAGGCCCATGAATACACTACTTCAGTTAACCTTCAAAACATGCAAGGCCAGTATACCTGTGTCACTTTACCCGAGAGGTTCAGTAATGGGATGAGTTCACACTGCATGCAGTAGAGGAAAGCCTCTATTTGAGGCCTATCTCTGAAGGCTTCAGTGGCCATAGGTCGCCAACCTGGCTTTCAGAACACAGCATCCAGAGGTTACTGGTGCATGAGATCAAACATCAGGTGAAGCCTAAACATTAACTTGAAGGGCAAGCTAGGGCCCCTGCATGATCCCAGGCTGCACATGCCGCCTTGTCTAAACATCACCATCAACTGAGCAAAGCCCAAGAGAAAAATCCTGGGAAGCATCCACGCCCACTGGCAAGAGCAATAGGCACACTGGGTCGCAGGTGACGAGCCCCCTACCTGCAGTAGCTAAGGATTCCCATGGGGACACAGAAAAAGGAGAGACTGGTCTGGATTGCAGATATTTAGCTCATAGTGTTCGTCTCATATTACATAATAGTATCAGGAATTTGGCAATGCAATGCAGGATTCCAAGAGGGAAAGACTTGAAAAAATTTATAATTTTAAGCCATATCTCTACACTGAAACACTTCTCACAATTTCTTCTCAGGTAAGAATGCACCATCTTTGAAAAAACTCATCTCATAAGAGGAAATGTTGGCCTATACATGAAACACGTGTCTTTGGAGATTCCAACTATAGGAGCGATCTTCTTGTGGCCTCTCGGCCTCTTGGATCACATACTTCATACACAATGGAAGTCAAAGCCCAAGGTAGATTGATACAGGCACCCCTAAAAGCTTACCATCAAGAGAAACTACTAGATCCATAGACTTCCTCCCCCAAGCCAGCTTAAGCCATTGATAGCATGGGGTAAAGTAGGTTTACAGTTGTGAGTATGGGGAACACAGACTTTATGGTTGTATGGTTATTTATACATGATTGTACTATTTTCCACACACACAACTGTAAACCTACTTTTGCCCCACCCTGTGGAAGACTGGGTTAGCAACTCAGCACTGTCTTCTCACAGTAACAAGAGGCTTAGTGAGAAAGCACTAACCCGGGGAAGAACAACAGAGGCAACCCAGGCCACATTGGGCTGACTGTACACATCTGTTCCTTAAGCTTGTGTGCACAGCATAACTCACCACAACGTCCTTTTTCACAGACCCCTTTTTAAGTTTCTCCACAAAATCCATCAGATCAAGCTAGTTCATGATGCTTCAAGAGAAACTCGTCAAGGGCAAAATATGCAATATGTCTTACCATGGTGGAATCTTTGAAAATAAGACTAGGGTGCTGCTGGGAATGCAGACTGGTACAGCCATTCTGAAAAACTCTCAAGAGTTTCCGCAAAAAATAAAAAGAACTTTCATTAGACCAAGTGATCCCAATCTAGGAATATATCCGAAGAAATCAGAAACACCAATCAGAAAGAATATATGCGCCCCTATGTTCAAAGCAGCACAAATTAAAGTAGCTAAGATTTGGAAAACAGCCTAAGTCCCCACGAGCAGATGAGTGGATAAAACAGCAGTGGTACATTTACACAATGCAATGCTATGCAGCTGTAAAAAAAGAAAGAACTCCTACCATTAGCAAAGTATGGATAGACCTGGAGAGTATTATGCTAAGCGAAATAAGCCAGAGAAAGAAAAGTATTACATAATCTCACTCATATGTGGAATCTAAGGAACAAAATAAACTGATGAGCAAAGTACACTTAAAGACACTTAAAGATATAGAAGCATGGAACAGATTGACAAATTTCAGAGGGAAGGTGGGGGTGTGGGTGTGATGAACTGGGGACTTGTATGCATGCTTGCATAGCCCATGGACCCAGAAAATGGAGTGGTGAAGGTAGAAGGGGGGATGGCAGGGGTGGGGTGTGTGGAGGGGTTCAATGGGGGTGGGGGGAACAAAATGGAAAATAAAGGGGACATCTCTAATACAATAATACATATGAATAAATAAATAAAAGGTACGACTAGGAAAAAAACAAATGAACAAAACCAGGGGATTGACACACAGCACAAAGACAATCTCTGTTCGGCAAACACACCAATGATTTATGTAATTGAGCTAATATGACATGAAAGAAAATGAAAATGTATTTAAGATTATAATCTGTAGTGAGCAAAATTCCTTGCATCTGCTGCACTAGATAAGTTGTGTATACATGTAAATTGTCTGTTCTCTTAATACAAAATGAGACCAAAATGTGTCAACGTATTTTTCACAGAACCGAAAATATCCACATGAATGTCTTCTGTCCTGTACAATTACACTTTGGCTGTCCCCTAGTCTCCAAGAATGTCCTTGTCTTTCTCTAACAAGTCTCCTCGTCACTTTTGCCTGGCTTTGCACCCAAGCATGGCAGACAGAGAATCCTAGAGGCCCAAAGTTCTACAGCGGCTGTTTGCAAAGGGGGAGGAGACTGCAGTAACTGCCACAGTGGATACGCTTTATGAGAGAAGGAAAAGGGAAAATATCGGGAAGGCCTCTCACATATGATACGGCAGGATGGCAGGACGCCTACATGGCCCAAGGAACCTGAGGGAGCAAATTATGGGCAGAAGAAGTGCAACCAAAGGCTGGAAGAGGAAAGGTTTGCAGTCAGCTGACTCCTAGCTCTTTGGTCATTGCTTGTAATGGACAGAGTCCATTGGGGCAGCATCAGACACCACAAAGAAGACCCTGCTGCTGGAAGTGGACAGGAAGTAACATCCATGAGTATCAGCATGCAACATCAAAGCTCATCTACAAACAATGCCTACAATGAAGATGAAGAGAAAATGAGAGTGGTAGGAGATGCAAGTACAAAATGGCCTGGCCCAGCCCAACCCAGACAAGGTAGGACTCAAGGAGAAGAAACTACAAGGGAAGAGCCTTGGACTACATCATTCAGCACAAATTGCCCTCAAGAAACTTCATTTTACTGTTCAACCAACTGACAAAAAGGTCTGCTTAATCCCTCTGTTTGCACCTCAAAAGCCACAGTGAATTTACTAATGAGATGGACTGGTATGATTTCAGAACAACTGTAATTGTGCAACCTGGATGTCCCTTTCCATTCTCTCTAAGGATATTAACAATATATACCATGATAAATATGTTATACAATATAATATGGGGAATATAAGTTAACGACTAGCTAATTATATTCATGAATATCTATAACAAACTTTGAGATTATTTTCCTAACATCATAATCTAGGAAAGTGAGTCTAGAACAACTAACTGTCTTGTCCACTGGCACATCTGTCCTGAGAGCTCAGCCATTTAGGTGTTGGTTTAGCTCCCCTACCGCTCCCTCTATCCAATCCTGTCTTCTTGGGAATCTGACCTTCTGATTGGCTCTCTCATCCCTTTAAACTGCCTACTTATGACATCATTCTCCCACCAAACCTACCACCACCTGGTAGAATCTTGGGGTGCCCATGGAGTTGTCTGTAAATAAATTTGGATCATCGCAACTGACCAGTGACCAGTAACTGGTGACCAGTGACCAGTGGCCAGTATGACCAGTGACTTTCGTACTGGACACATGTGCTCTTTGGCTTCAGCCACTGAGATATCTTCATTCCTTGCATCTACAGTTGTTATCTGCTCTTCTTCTCTGACCATGTCAGGTAAGGAAAGAACCTTTTTGAAGTTTTTCATTGGATTGTTATTTGTACCTAAATTGAGTTAGAGTGTCAAAAGAGCATAGAATAATTTGGGGGAAATATGATATAGAAGTCTGCAGACCTAATTTCAGATTTAGACACTTAATAGCTTTGTGACTTTGGACAAGTCATTGGATCTCTCACAAAAAAATGTTTTTTCCTCATCTGCTACATTCAGATGTTAGATTGGTTGTGGACTCTAATCCCTTCCTTTTCTAATATGGAGTTTTAAAGAACACTCCTGTTGACGATGAAATCAAGACTTCTTGACAGTGTTTCAACAGTAATAGAAAGAAAAGCTAAGTCATGTAGAAAACTAGCCATAGGTAAAGCATATATATATGATGTCTTGTGTGTAACGATCTCCAACCACCAAGGTTTCAACTTTAGTATTTTAAATTGAGTGCTGTTCCAAAAGTAATATTTATGTGGTTTTGGAGTTTTCTATCCAAAGTAGGATAACAGAGGAAATAGGGAGAGAGGATGGAGAGTACTGGGCTATAGGAAGGCAAGTATCTCAATGTAAAAAATTAGAACTGTTTTCATCAGCACAGGCCAAGAGGAACCAAGAGGGAGGGAAATACACAAGCAGGAAGGAGGGGAAAGTATAAAAATGAACAAGGAGAACATGAAAGAGCTCATGAGAACAAAAAGAGTAGTTTGGACTGGATTATTGGAGGAAACCAAAGATTTTAAAGGAAAGCAGCAAGAGCATAGGGTGAAATCAGCTTGGACTAGAGCAAAATAATGTGGATCTCAGCAAATGCTTACATGGATAGAATAGGAAAGTAAGGCTGGTGTAGGGTACCACTAGCCAAAGGAGTGTATCAAAACAATCCTATTCAGTTGCCTGTGTTTTTTTTTATTGGCCCTCTGAACACAGATGGCATATGACAGTTTGCAATATAAACATTTAAAAATGTATTTCAGAAATGATGTTACTTATATACAAGAAACTAAGAAAGGTGATTATCTAGGGCATTGGAAATAACAGAATTTTCAGTGTTTCAATTCATTCTGATTTTTAAACTATGACAATGTTTTGTCTAGTAAAAAAAAATTAAGACTTTAAAAGAAAGAGATGTCCTAAATGGAATCAGAAAGAATACACCCTTTGTGTGATTAGTGTGTTCAAAATCAAAGATGCTCTTCATCTTTAAAGTTATATTCTTCCCAACACAGAGAGCACACTGATACACAGCCATTGCTTCATTTCAGGTCATAGCTACTTAAGGAAAAAAAGAGAGCATCAAAACCCACATTTCTAATTTCACATTTTTCAAAAAAAAATTTTTTAGATTCTCTTGGGGATTCCATCATTAATGTTTTTTTAAATTGAAACCTATTGTTGATGGTTTTAAGACTTTGGGTACGACCCCTTCCTGGATGTTGAAGATGATGATAATCGAGGTTTTAAGATAAATATAAAAACCTTCATGATACATTTCAACTGTTCTTTTCTCTTTGTTATAAGGTTATATTAATTGAAATATATACATCTAATACACTAAGTATTTATTACTTACTGGGGAGTAGTCAGAGAAACATGAATGAATACAATAATGGAATTCCTTTACATTTACTTTGTTCTCCGCTTTAAACTAGTATTTACTGAAATATTGGTCTGCATATATAGGAGGCACATATACATCAACAGTGATTGCAGTGTGCTGCTTGTTATGCAATTTTCACTGATATATCTCCTCTGTCCATACATACTCGCTAAGAACTTACGCAAAATAACCTATTGTGGGTTGTTTCTGGTTAACAGTATCCACTAAAATAGAATGGGCAATATTTACTTTTATGATACTGCATGTATGAAACAAAACTTCATTTTGTAGTAAATTTATTAGGGTCTGATGTTTGCTACGTGCCTCACTTCTTGAGAAACTCACTCTCAGATAGTCATTTTGTGGTAGGATCAGAAATCAGGCATAAAGACAGTAAGAAAGACCCTTTAAGTTTACCAACTGCTTTGAGCTTCTATGAGAACTATAGGAAGAGCATGTGTAGGGCACAGGCAAAATGAGACGCTGAAGATTGTCATGACAACAGATGTACTGTCTTCTCCTGGACAAACAAACATCTGCATCAGAAGCTCTTGCTCTTACATGTTGGCAGTGTAATGCGCAGAGCTCTGGCAAGGAAGTTGGGATGCTTAGGTTATGGAAGCAGGTACTGAAACTAACATCGGGAGAGAACTGAGCCATAGTTTCTTCACTCATGAAATGAGAATGTTAGAACAGGGATTCTTGAAGGACTCCTGGCTCTAAAATGCTTTAATTCTAGGAAAGAGCATACAAATCAATACTACCGCAGGTTCAAGGGCGAGATAGGTCAGGGAGTGGTTGCTTCTAGCCTAGAGAACAATGTATGAAGCACACCACTTGGGTCTTGTGTACATTTTTACTCAAGATTTTATATTCTATATAAAAGCCTAAGCGACTGAATGACCAAATGACTGAATGACCAGTTGAACCGGAGCTATGACACACACTGACACCAGGGACAAACACTCAACGCAGGAGCTACCACCCTGATGGTCAGTGTGCTCCCACAGTGGGAGCATCGCTCAGCTGACCGATGGTCACCAGACACCTGGGCTCATGACTGGAGATAGCAGCTGCAGCGGAAGGAGCCTCTCCCACCTCTGCGGCAGTGCTACCACTACCAAGCTGGAGCTGCTCAGCGCCTGGCCCTGGCTCAGGCTCCTCCCCCCGTCCACCTGCTGCTTCCTGCAATACTACATCCCTCAGGCCAAAACCAGCAGTCCCATATCCCCCCAGGAGTCCCGGATTGGGAGAGGGCACAGGCAGGCTGAGGGACCACACCAGTACATGATATATATTTTTTATTGATTTCAGAGAGGAAGGGGGAGGGAGAGAGAGAGATGGACACATTAACGATGAGAGACACCATTGATTGGCTGCCTTCTGCAGGCCCCTTACTGGGGAATTGAGACCCCAACGTAGGGTTGTGCCCTTGACTGGAATTGAACCCACACTCGCAAGCCAATGCTCTATCCACTGAACCTAAACAGCTAGGGCTGAAAGCAACAATCTTAAAATAATGATGATTTTCACACACGTTGCTTATCAATCTCTTTGACTTTTTTCATCACCCTCTTGTTCCCTACAGAGAATTCCAAAAATCCACCTTTCCTTGGAATTTCAACCTCCCTGCAACACTCTCTTCCTGTGGAGAGCAATGCAGCAAGTGTCTGCAACTTCTACAGTGTCTCTGCTCCAGCCAACAGTTCACCATGGCTCCTGCCATCAGCCTCTGGCACCTCTTTCCAACCTCTCATGGGTGGTGCCTACTTTTACCAACATTCTAGCACAACCATGTTGTCTGGAGTTCCTGGCCAGAGCCCAATCTCCATTCCAGCTGCTTCCAATCCTAAAGATTTTGAGTGGGCTCTTACAGGAGACACTGAAAAGAAGTCATCACCACTCAGAAAATTCACTGGGACTGTCACTGACCAGGACACAACTGTCTCCTCTATGTCTCTGGCGTCCCAGTGTGATAAAACCTCAGATGCCTATAATATGGCCCCTCAGTATCCATCACTTTCTGTCAACCTTGTTCAGGGGGCACCAATTCAGGGACAGGGCCTGTCACATCCCTACCAGGTGGGAAATCATGTGTGTGACTACAATCAAGGCACAATGGACCCTCTGCTCTGTGGAGAGGGTGGTCCCTACCTGCAGTCCTATGGCTCTGTGTCTTACACAGAGAGCAGGGCCTCTGCCCCTGACCCAGGGATGGTCATGGTGCTAAAGGAGACTCAGTCCACAAACATGATACCACCAGCCTCCACTTCTGGAATCTGCTACTCTGTGCCTCCTCAACCCATCACAAAGACAGGTTTTCAAGGTGAGTACAAACAGAAACAAGGAAGGGGAATAAGGTCAGCATTCAAAACTGGGGTCAGTCTGCAGCTGGGAAGTGGTGAGTCCTCAGACAGGTAGAATGTAAGTCCTGTGACTTTAACCACTACCACGCTCAGTCAATGCCCTCCATTGTCAGACTCCTTATGAGGACACCTGACAGAGGTGGGAAGGTGGGAAACTAACAGCCATGGATGCTACATGTAGGAGAACTCCAAGAGCATACCAAGGGACACCACACTTTCCACTGTCCTACCTGATGAGTCCTCCTCTACTACAATACTGCAATAAACTCCCTTGATTTATTGTTTTAGTCTCCTTCTAAGGCCTTTCAGGACATTATTGTGATAGTGCCCATTTAACTTTCCATCACTTCCTCAGTTGACACCTGGATTTAGGATCATGTGTTCCAACATCTTGTCCAAAGCAAACAGGCTATTATCTCCCCTTGCTTATAGGCTTCATCAGGAAGAGCTCCATTCCCTGTCTTAGTCCTTGGTGTGAAGTGTTTTTATTCACTCAGGAAAGTAGAGAGAATTACAAGGGTTCCATATGAGAATGGGAAACATTTTTAAAAAATCACTTTTTTTTATGTGACCTATAACAACCCTGTGAAATGCAAAGAAAATCCAGGGACTGACCGACTTCCCCTTGATTCCATTGTAGTGATGGAGACTTCCCTGGGGATGGAGACTTCCTTGGCATTGCAACTTCCAGGCCAAATATTTTATTTACCACCTACTCCAGAATTCCCCGAGGCCTGCAGTAACAGACATACCCAGGTACTTGAGAGTTATCCACCACCTCAGAGTGGGGACATTTCAATGGCACCCATAGTCCAGAATCCCATTGACCTCCTGGCACTGCCTCCAGCTCCAAGCCAGGAACAGAAAGAGAATAAGAATGTGGAGAATATTAAAACCAAGCTTTCCAAGCACGGGAATGGGTACCAGATCCCAACAGAAAACGAAGATTCTCCACTGCTCCCTTTAGAAGTGCCTGACATTCCACAGGTGCTGGCCTGCATTGGTCCCCTCGGCCAAGAGGAGCAGCCTGGTTGTGACAACTCTGGTTTGGGAAAGAATAGCCTGAGTCTTAAGGACCAAGGGACACTTGAAAATGGGACTGAATCTAATGACAGTTTTGCAGACATCGACACACTGGTGAAGGGTATTCACCTTCCACGGGTCTTAAGTTCCTTGGATGACCTTGATCAGGCCCAAGGACCCAAGGTGATCAAAACCAAAGACACCAGGGGCCTCAAGTTGCACGAAGTGCAGAAAAAGTCAAGTGTCAGAAAGACTCGCTCTGATCAAGGCAGCAAGATCAAACATAAAGCCTCTGAGCCTATCAGTGATGCTCCCAAGACCAAGATCAAGCCCGAGAGCCCAGATTGTGTGTTTGTGGAAGAAGTGGTTCCTTGCAATGCTGCAGCTGGTGGCAGGGCTCCTTCGAACATGGCCAAGCATTCTAACAGCAAACCTCAGAAAGCTGCAGCCAGCAGGACCAGCAATACTAAGAGCCATGGGCAGGAAAACACCAAAAGAAACCAAGAAAATTACTCCAAGAGAGCTGAGGAGAGGAAGCAGTCAGGGAACAGAGTCAAGGCAGAGGAGAAGCCAGCCATTCCCAAGATGAAGAGGAAGAAAAATCATCCTGAGCTGCCACAAGAGGCCATCAAAAAGCCTCGCAGCGGCCTCGCTGTGCACCTGCTGGAGTCTGTGCAGGTTTTCCATGCGCTGGGCAAGAAGAGGGATGAGAAAGCTGACCTGTTTTCCTCGCGGGCCCTGGGAAACTCAAGCAACCCTAAAGGCCCCCAGCCACGCCCAGCTACCAAACCATGGCTGGTTATGCCCCGTGAGGGCAAAGGTCCTGTGAAAACTCAAGTCAAACCACCAAAACCACACGGAAGTGCTGACAAAGGGTCTCCACCTCCATCCCAGGACAAGCTGCCTTCTCCCGGGAAGGTCAAGTTGGTGCCATTGGTTTTTCCAACCATGGACAAGCCTCAAGTTCGACCTGTTCCTCGCAGGCCACAGTCTCTGGCATCAGGTCGGCCTGCTGTGACCAACCCTGCCAAGCCTGCTGCAGTCGCTGCATCCCTGCCAACTCCTGTATCTCTGACAGGGCCTGTCAAATCAGCTCAGCCAATACCGTCCAACTCAGCTGGACCAGGTTTGACCAACCGCGACTGCCCTAGTGTCCCGCAGCCTCCTGCTTCTAGGCCTGGGCCCTACAAAACATCATCTTGTGCTTCTTTCCAGCGGGAGCCTGTTCACTCGGCTGTGAGCCAGCCCCGGACCCCGCTCAAGCCTCACAACCACTATCTACTCCAGGATTTCGCCCTCCAACCAATTCCATGGAGGAAATCTGAGGTTCTGGGGCCAGTAATGTCAACACCCATCACAAAGGAGCAGAGGCCAGATCGAGAGGCCATGAAGAGGAAGGCTCAACTAGAGCGGGAGAATGCTGCCAAATTGGGGACAAGGCAGCATTTCCTTGAGAGGGAAAAAGAAATGGACATTTCTCTGTACTATGGCTATGTGATGTAGGAGATGCTGGGAGTGCTGGTGCCATTTGGATACCTGCTGTTTTTCGATAGATAGATAGATCATAAATAGATAGATAGATCATAGGTAGGTAGATAGATAGATAGATAGATAGGAATGTCTCAATCTTGGTATATTCTGTAACTTAAAAAAACTGAATAAATAGCATTTAATAATAAAGAAGTATTTTGAGTTTTGAGATGCTGTTCACTGTGCTCTTTCTTTGGTGGGTATGAGGATCAAAAGCTGCATGATAAGGAAAGGAAGTTGGATCGGTGAATGAGGGTCAAGGGGTAAGCACTGTGGGAAGAAAGGAACTTGGGCCATGGCCAGAAAGGCCAAAAACGGGGAGAGGTTATGGATTTATAAAGAGAAGCAGGAGCTGGGTGTATGGCAGAAGTGAGAAGCAGGATCTGAGATTAGTGTTAAAAGAGGAAAATTTGAATAGACTTGAGAGGGCAGAAGCCTAGTCTAGGTTGACCAGGAGAAATGTAAAAAGTTTCTTGGGAAGTGGGCCTTATGTCTCATGACCACTAGATAAGTATTTCAGAAAACAGATTCAGGACAATTTCCTATGGGATTGGGTGGCCTTTCGCATATATGAATGTAGTTGGGGAAAGTGAGAACAAATGAGGGGAATCTACCAGATGAGTGGCAAGGGCTTACAGTTATCCTGGGGCAGATGATAACAGGGGCCTACAGAAGTGATTGTGTGCAGTAGGAGGCCCCCCTAGGACAGGACGTGGGAAATAAATGATCATTGACTCCACACCTATCCCCAGGCCCATGAATACACTACTTCAGTTAACCTTCACAACATGCAAGGCCAGTATACCTGTGTCACTTTACCCGAGAGTTCAGTAATGGGATGAGTTCACACTGCATGCAGTAGAGGAAAGCCTCTATTTGAGGCCTATCTCTGAAGGCTTCAGTGGCCATAGGTCGCCAACCTGGCTTTCAGAACACAGCATCCAGAGGTTACTGGTGCATGAGATCAAACATCAGGTGAAGCCTAAACATTAACTTGAAGGGCAAGCTAGGGCCCCTGCATGATCCCTGGCTGCACATGCCGCCTTGTCTAAACATCACCATCAACTGAGCAAAGCCCAAGAGAAAAATCCTGGGAAGCATCCACGCCCACTGGCAAGAGCAATAGGCACACTGGGTCGCAGGTGACGAGCCCCCTACCTGCAGTAGCTAAGGATTCCCATGGGGACACAGAAAAAGGAGAGACTGGTCTGGATTGCAGATATTTAGCTCATAGTGTTCGTCTCATATTACATAATAGTATCAGGAATTTGGCAATGCAATGCAGGATTCCAAGAGGGAAAGACTTGAAAAAATTTACAATTTTAAGCCATATCTCTACACTGCAACACTTCTCACAATTTCTTCTCAGGTAAGAATGCACCATCTTTGAAAAAACTCATCTCATAAGAGGAAATGTTGGCCTATACATGAAACACGTGTCTTTGGAGATTCCAACTATAGGAGCGATCTTCTTGTGGCCTCTCGGCCTCTTGGATCACATACTTCATACACAATGGAAGTCCAAAGCCCAAGGTAGATTGATACAGGCACCCCTAAAAGCTTACCATCAAGAGAAACTACTAGATACACAGACTTCCTCCCCCAAGCCAGCTTAAGCCATTGATAGCATGGGGTAAAGTAGGTTTACAGTTGTGAGTATGGGAAACACAGACTTTATGGTTGTATGGTTATTTATACATGATTGTACTATTTTCCACACACACAACTGTAAACCTACTTTTGCCCCACCCTGTAGAAGACTGGGTTAGCAACTCAGCACTGTCTTCTCACAGTAACAAGAGGCTTAGTGAGAAAGCACTAACCCGGGGAAGAACAACAGAGGCAACCCAGGCCACATTGGGCTGACTGTACACATCTGTTCCTTAAGCTTGTGTGCACAGCATAACTCACCACAACGTCCTTTTTCACAGACCCCTTTTTAAGTTTCTCCACAAAATCCATCAGATCAAGCTAGTTCATGATGCTTCAAGAGAAACTCGTCAAGGGCAAAATATGCAATATGTCTTACCATGGTGGAATCTTTGAAAATAAGACTAGGGTGCTGCTGGGAATGCAGACTGGTACAGCCACTCTGAAAAACTCTCAAGAGTTTCCGCAAAAAATAAAAAGAACTTTCATTAGACCTAGTGATCCCAATCTAGGAATATATCCGAAGAAATCAGAAACACCAATCAGAAAGAATATATGCGCCCCTATGTTCAAAGCAGCACAAATTAAAGTAGCTAAGATTTGGAAAACAGCCTAAGTCCCCACGAGCAGATGAGTGGATAAAACAGCAGTGGTACATTTACACAATGCAATGCTATGCAGCTGTAAAAAAGAAAGAACTCCTACCATTAGCAAAGTATGGATAGACCTGGAGAGTATTATGCTAAGCGAAATAAGCCAGAGAAGGACAATTATTACATAATCTCACTCATATGTGGAATCTAATGAACAAAATAAACTGATGAGCAGAGTACACTTAAAGATATAGAAGCATGGAACAGATTGACAAATTTCAGAGGGAAGGTGGGGGTGTGGGTGTGGGTGTGGGTGTGATGAACTGGGGACTTGTATGCATGTTTGCATAGCCCATGGAACCAGAAAATGGAGTGGTGAAGGTAGAAGGAGGGATGGCAGGGGTAGGGTGGGTGGAGGGGTTAAATAGGGGGGGGGAACAAAATAGAAAATAAAGGGGACATCTCTAATACAATAATACATATGAATAAATAAATAAAAGGTACGACTAGGAAAAAAACAAATGAACAAAACCAGAGCATTGACACACAGCACAAAGACAATCTCTGTTCTGCAAACACACCAATGATTTATGTAATTGAGCTAATATGACATGAAAGAAAATGAAAATGTATTTAAGATTATAATCTGTAGTGAGCAAAATTCCTTGCATCTGCTGCACTAGATAAGTTGTGTATACATGTAAATTGTCTGTTCTCTTAATACAAAATGAGACCAAAATGTGTCAACGTATTTTTCACAGAACCGAAAATATCCACATGAATGTCTTCTGTCCTGTACAATTACACTTTGCCTGTCCCCTAGTCTCCAAGAATGTCCTTGTCTTTCTCTAACAAGTCTCCTCGTCACTTTTGCCTGGCTTTGCAACCAAGCATGGCAGACAGAGAATCCTAGAGGCCCAAAGTTCTACAGCGGCTGTTTGCAAAGGGGGAGGAGACTGCAGTAACTGCCACAGTGGATACGCTTTATGAGAGAAGGAAAAGGGAAAATATCGGGAAGGCCTCTCACATATGATAGGGCAGGATGGCAGGACGCCTACATGGCCCAAGGAACCTGAGGGAGCAAATTATGGGCAGAAGAAGTGCAACCAAAGGCTGGAAGAGGAAAGGTTTGCAGTCAGCTGACTCCTAGCTCTTTGGTCATTGCTTGTAATGGACAGAGTCCATTGGGGCAGCATCAGACACCACAAAGAAGACCCTGCTGCTGGAAGTGGACAGGAAGTAACATCCATGAGTATCAGCATGCAACATCAAAGCTCATCTACAAACAATGCCTACAATGAAGATGAAGAGAAAATGAGAGTGGTAGGAGATGCAAGTCAACCTAGCCTGGCCCAGCCCAACCCAGAGAAGGTAGGATTCAAAGAGAAGAAACTACAAGGGAAGAGCATTGGACTACATCATTCAGCACAAATTGCCTTCAAGAAACTTCATTTTACTGTTCAACCAACTGACAAAAAGGTCTGCTTAATCCCTCTGTTTGCACCTCAAAAGCCACAGTGAATTTACTAATGAGATGGACTGGTATGATTTCAGAACAACTGTAATTGTGCAACCTGGATGTCCCTTTCCATTCTCTCTAAGAATATAACAATATATACAATGATAAATATGTTATACAATATAATATGGGGAATATAAGTTAACGACTAGCTAATTATATTCATGAATATCTATAACAAACTCTGAGATTATTTTCCTAACATCATAATCTAGGAAAGTGAGTCTAGAACAACTAACTGTCTTGTCCACTGGCACATCTGTCCTGAGAGCTCAGCCATTTAGGTGTTGGTTTAGCTCCCCTACTGCTCCCTCTATCCAATCCTGTCTTCTTGGGAATCTGACCTTCTGATTGGCTCTCTAATCCCTTTAAACTGCCTACTTATGACATCATTCTCCCACCAAACCTACCACCACCTGGTAGAATCTTGGGGTGCCCATGGAGTTGTCTGTAAATAAATTTGGATCATCGCAACTGACCAGTGACCAGTAACTGGTGACCAGTGACCAGTGGCCAGTATGACCAGTGACTTTCGTACTGGACACATGTGCTCTTTGGCTTCAGCCACTGAGATATCTTCATTCCTTGCATCTACAGTTGTTATCTGCTCTTCTTCTCTGACCATGTCAGGTAAGGAAAGAACCTTTTTGAAGTTTTTCATTGGATTGTTATTTGTACCTAAATTGAGTTAGAGTGTCAAAAGAGCATAGAATAATTTGGGGGAAATATGATATAGAAGTCTGCAGACCTAATTTCAGATTTAGACACTTAATAGCTTTGTGACTTTGGACAAGTCATTGGATCTCTCACAAAAAAATGTTTTTTCCTCATCTGCTACATTCAGATGTTAGATTGGTTGTGGACTCTAATCCCTTCCTTTTCTAATATGGAGTTTTAAAGAACACTCCTGTTGACGATGAAATCAAGACTTCTTGACAGTGTTTCAACAGTAATAGAAAGAAAAGCTAAGTCATGTAGAAAACTAGCCATAGGTAAAGCATATATATATGATGTCTTGTGTGTAACGATCTCCAACCACCAAGGTTTCAACTTTAGTATTTTAAATTGAGTGCTGTTCCAAAAGTAATATTTATGTGGTTTTGGAGTTTTCTATCCAAAGTAGGATAACAGAGGAAATAGGGAGAGAGGATGGAGAGTACTGGGCTATAGGAAGGCAAGTATCTCAATGTAAAAAATTAGAACTGTTTTCATCAGCACAGGCCAAGAGGAACCAAGAGGGAGGGAAATACACAAGCAGGAAGGAGGGGAAAGTATAAAAATGAACAAGGAGAACATGAAAGAGCTCATGAGAACAAAAAGAGTAGTTTGGACTGGATTATTGGAGGAAACCAAAGATTTTAAAGGAAAGCAGCAAGAGCATAGGGTGAAATCAGCTTGGACTAGAGCAAAATAATGTGGATCTCAGCAAATGCTTACATGGATAGAATAGGAAAGTAAGGCTGGTGTAGGGTACCACTAGCCAAAGGAGTGTATCAAAACAATCCTATTCAGTTGCCTGTGTTTTTTTTTATTGCCCCTCTGGACACAGATGGCATATGACAGTTTGCAATAGAAACATTTACAAATGTATTTCAGAAATGATGTTACTTATATACAAGAAACTAAGAAAGGTGATTATCTAGGGCATTGGAAATAACAGAATTTTCAGTGTTTCAATTCATTCTGATTTTTAAACTATGACAATGTTTTGTCTAGTAAAAAAAAATTAAGACTTTAAAAGAAAGAGATGTCCTAAATGGAATCAGAAAGAATACACCCTTTGTGTGATTAGTGTGTTCAAAATCAAAGATGCTCTTCATCTTTAAAGTTATATTCTTCCCAACACAGAGAGCACACTGATACACAGCCATTGCTTCATTTCAGGTCATAGCTACTTAAGGAAAAAAAGAGAGCATCAAAACCCACATTTCTAATTTCACATTTTTCAAAAGAAATTTTTTTAGATTCTCTTGGGGATTCCATCATTAATGTTTTTTTTAATTGAAACCTATTGTTGATGGTTTTAAGACTTTGGGTACGACCCCTTTCCTGGATGTTGAAGATGATGATAATCTAGGTTTTAAGATAAATATAAAAACCTTCATGATACATTTCAACTGTTCTTTTCTCTTTGTTATAAGGTTATATTAATTGAAATATATACATCTAATACACTAAGTATTTATTACTTACTGGGGAATAGTCAGAGAAACATGAATGAATACAATAATGGAATTCCTTTACATTTACTTTGTTCTCCGCTTTAAACTAGTATTTACTGAAATATTGGTCTGCATATATAGGAGGCACATATACATCAACAGTGATTGCAGTGTGCTGCTTGTTATGCAATTTTCACTGATATATCTCCTCTGTCGATACATACTCGCTAAGAACTTACGCAAAATAACCTATTGTGGGTTGTTTCTGGTTAACAGTATCCACTAAAATAGAATGGGCAATATTTACTTTTATGATACTGCATGTATGAAACAAAACTTCATTTTGCAGTAAATTTATTAGGGTCTGATGTTTGCTACGTGCCTCACTTCTTGAGAAACTCACTCTCAGATAGTCATTTTGTGGTAGGATCAGAAATCAGGCATAAAGACAGTAAGAAAGACCCTTTAAGTTTACCAACTGCTTTGAGCTTCTATGAGAACTATAGGAAGAGCATGTGTAGGGCACAGGCAAAATGAGACGCTGAAGATTGTCATGACAACAGATGTACTGTCTTCTCCTGGACAAACAAACATCTGCATCAGAAGCTCTATTGCTCTTACATGTTGGCAGTGTAATGCGCAGAGCTCTGGCAAGGAAGTCGGGATGCTTAGGTTATGGAAGCAGGTACTGAAACTAACATCGGGAGAGAACTGAGCCATAGTTTCTTCACTCATGAAATGAGAATGTTAGAACAGGGATTCTTGAAGGACTCCTGGCTCTAAAATGCTTTAATTCTAGGAAAGAGCATACAAATCAATACTTGCGCAGGTTCAAGGGCGAGATAGGTCAGGGAGTGGTTGCTTCTAGCCTAGAGAACAATGTATGAAGCACACCACTTGGGTCTTGTGTAAGTTTTTACTCAAGATTTTATATTCTATATAAAAGCCTAAGCGACTGAATGACCAAATGACAGAATGACCAGTTGAACTGGAGCTATGACACACACTGACACCAGGGACAAACGCTCAACGCAGGAGCTACCACCCTGATGGTCAGTGTGCTCCCACAGTGGGAGCATCGCTCAGCTGACCGATGGTCACCAGACACCTGGGCTCACGACTGGAGATAGCAGCTGCAGCGGAAGGAGCCTCTCCCACCTCTGCGGCAGTGCTACCACTACCAAGCTGGAGCTGCTCAGCGCCTGGCCCTGGCTCAGGCTCCTCCCCCCGTCCACCTGCTGCTTCCCGCAATACTACATCCCTCAGGCCAAAACCAGCAGTCCCATATCCCCCCAGGGGTCCCGGATTGGGAGAGGGCACAGGCAGGCTGAGGGACCACACCAGTACATGATATATATTTTTTATTGAGTTCAGAGAAGTGGGAGGGAGAGAGAGAGAGATGGATACATTAATGATGAGAGACAATCATTGATTGGCTGCCTTCTGCAGGCCCCTTACTGGGGAATTGAGACCCCAACGTAGGTTTGTGCCCTTGACTGGAATTGAACCCACACTCGCAAGCCAATGCTCTAGCCACTGAACCTAAACAGCTAGGGCTGAAAGCAACAATCTTAAAATAATGATGATTTTCACACATGTTGCTTAAAATCATCAATCTCTTTGACTTTTTTCATCACCCTCTTGTTCCCTACAGAGAATTCCAAAAATCCACCTTTCCTTGGAATTTCAACCTCCCTGCAACGCTCTCTTCCTGTGGAGAGCAATGCAGCAAGTGTCTGCAACTTCTACAGTGTCTCTGCTCCAGCCAACAGTTCACCATGGCTCCTGCCATCAGCCTCTTGCACCTCTTTCCAACCTCTCATGGGTGGTGCCTACTTGTACCAACATTCTAGCACAACCATGTTGTCTGGAGTTCCTGGCCAGAGCCCAATCTCCATTCCAGCTGCTTCCAATCCTAAAGTTTTTGAGTGGGCTCTTACAGGAGACACTGAAAAGAAGTCATCACCACTCAGAAAATTCACTGGGACTGTCACTGACCAGGACACAACTGTCTCCTCTATGTCTCTGGCGTCCCAGTGTGATAAAACCTCAGATGCCTATAATATGGCCCCTCAGTATCCATCACTTTCTGTCAACCTTGTTCAGGGGGCACCAATTCAGGGACAGGGCCTGTCACATCCCTACCAGGTGGGAAATCATGTGTGTGACTACAATCAAGGCACAATGGACCCTCTGCTCTGTGGAGAGGGTGGTCCCTACCTGCAGTCCTATGGCTCTGTGTCTTACACAGAGAGCAGGGCCTCTGCCCCTGACCCAGGGATGGTCATGGTGCTAAAGGAGACTCAGTCCACAAACATGATACCACTAGCCTCCACTTCTGGAATCTGCTACTCTGTGCCTCCTCAACCCATCACAAAGACAGGTTTTCAAGGTGAGTACAAACAGAAACAAGGAAGGGGAATAAGGTCAGCATTCAAAACTGGGGTCAGTCTGCAGCTGGGAAGTGGTGAGTCCTCAGACAGGTAGAATGTAAGTCCTGTGACTTTAACCACTACCACCCTCAGTCAATGCCCTCCATTGTCAGACTCCTTATGAGGATACCTGACAGAGGTGGGAAGGTGGGAAACTAACAGCCATGGATGCTACATGTAGGAGAACTCCAAGAGCATACCAAGGGACACCACACTTTCCACTGTCCTACCTGATGAGTCCTCCTGTACCACAATACTGCAATAAACTCCCTTGATTTATTGTTTTAGTCTCCTTCTAAGGCCTTTCAGGACATTATTGTGATAGTGCCCATTTAACTTTCCATCACTTCCTTAGTTGACACCTGGATTTAGGATCATGTGTTCCAACATCTTGTCCAAAGCAAACAGGCTATTATCTCCCCTTGCTTATAGGCTTCATCAGGAAGAGCTCTATTCCCTGTCTTAGTCCTTGGTGTGAAGTGTTTTTATTCACTCAGGAAAGTAGAGAGAATTACAAGGGTTCCATATGAGAATGGGAAACATTTTTAAAAAATCACTTTTTTTTATGTGACTTATAACAACCCTGTGAAATGCAAAGAAAATCCAGGGACTGACCGACTTCCCCTTGATTCCATTGTAGTGATGGAGACTTCCCTGGGGATGGAGACTTTCCTGGCATTGCAACTTCCAGGCCAAATATTTTATTTACCACCTACTCCAGAATTCCCCGAGGCCTGCAGTAACAGACATTCCCAGGTACTTGAGAGTTATCCACCACCTCAGAGTGGGGACATTTCAATGGCACCCATAGTCCAGAATCCCATTGACCTCCTGGCACTGCCTCCAGCTCCAAGCCAGGAACAGAAAGAGAATAAGAATGTGGAGAATATTAAAACCAAGCTTTCCAAGCACGGGAATGGGTACCAGATCCCAACAGAAAACGAAGCTTCTCCACTGCTCCCTTTAGAAGTGCCTGACATTCCACAGGTGCTGGCCTGCATTGGTCCCCTTGGCCAAGAGGAGCAGCCTGGTTGTGACAACTCTGGTTTGGGAAAGAATAGCCTGAGTCTTAAGGACCAAGGGACACTTGAAAATGGGACTGAATCTAATGACAGTTTTGCAGACATCGACACACTGGTGAAGGGTATTCACCTTCCACGGGTCTTAAGTTCCTTGGATGACCTTGATCAGGCCCAAGGACCCAAGGTGATCAAAACCAAAGACACCAGGGGCCTCAAGTTGCACGAAGTGCAGAAAAAGTCAAGTGTCAGAAAGACTCGCTCTGATCAAGGCAGCAAGATCAAACATAAAGCCTCTGAGCCTATCAGTGATGCTCCCAAGACCAAGATCAAGCCCGAGAGCCCAGATTGTGTGTTTGTGGAAGAAGTGGTTCCTTGCAATGCTGCAGCTGGTGGCAGGGCTCCTTCGAACATGGCCAAGCATTCTAACAGCAAACCTCAGAAAGCTGCAGCCAGCAGGACCAGCAATACTAAGAGCCATGGGCAGGAAAACACCAAAAGAAACCAAGAAAATTACTCCAAGAGAGCTGAGGAGAGGAAGCAGTCAGGGAACAGAGTCAAGGCAGAGGAGAAGCCAGCCATTCCCAAGATGAAGAGGAAGAAAAGTCATCCTGAGCTGCCACAAGAGGCCATCAAAAAGCCTCGCAGCGGCCTCGCTGTGCACCTGCTGGAGTCTGTGCAGGTTTTCCATGCGCTGGGCAAGAAGAGGGATGAGAAAGCTGACCTGTTTTCCTCGCGGGCCCTGGGAAACTCAAGCAACCCTAAAGGCCCCCAGCCACGCCCAGCTACCAAACCATGGCTGGTTATGCCCCGTGAGGGCAAAGGTCCTGTGAAAACTCAAGTCAAACCACCAAAACCACACGGAAGTGCTGACAAAGGGTCTCCACCTCCATCCCAGGACAAGCTGCCTTCTCCCGGGAAGGTCAAGTTGGTGCCATTGGTTTTTCCAACCATGGACAAGCCTCAAGTTCGACCTGTTCCTCGCAGGCCACAGTCTCTGGCATCAGGTCGGCCTGCTGTGACCAACCCTGCCAAGCCTGCTGCAGTCGCTGCATCCCTGCCAACTCCTGTATCTCTGACAGGGCCTGTCAAATCAGCTCAGCCAATACCGTCCAACTCAGCTGGACCAGGTTTGACCAACCGCGACTGCCCTAGTGTCCCGCAGCCTCCTGCTTCTAGGCCTGGGCCCTACAAAACATCATCTTGTGCTTCTTTCCAGCGGGAGCCTGTTCACTCGGCTGTGAGCCAGCCCCGGACCCCGCTCAAGCCTCACAACCACTATCAACTCCAGGATTTCGCCCTCCAACCAATTCCATGGAGGAAACCTGAGGTTCTGGGGCCAATAATGTCAACACCCATCACAAAGGAGCAGAGGCCAGATCGAGAGGCCCTGAAGAGGAAGGCTCAACTAGAGCGGGAGAATGCTGCCAAATTGGGGACAAGGCAGCATTTCATTGAGAAGGAAAAAGAAATAGACATTTCTCTGTACTATGGCTATGTGATGTAGGATATGCTCGGAGTGCAGGTGCCACTTTTGGTACCAGCTGTTTTCCATAAATAGAAAGATATATGATAGAATGATAGACAGATAGATAAATATTTCTCAATTTTAACATATTTTAAAACTTAATAAAATTGAATAAATAAATATAATAGTATTAGTAGATGATTAATAAAGATTCCTATTGAGTTTTGAGATGCTGTTAACTGTGGTCTTTCTTTTGTGGGGGTGGGATCAAAGGCTGCATAAAAAGGAAAGAATTGGAAGTTGGATGGCGAATGAGGAGTAGGAAGGAACTTAGGCCATGCCCATTAAGGCCAAAAGGGGAGAGAAGTTATGTGCTTATAAAATGGAGCAGGAGGTTGGGGATGGCAGAAGCAAAAAGCAGGATGTGCAGTTACAGTTAAAAGAGGAAACTTTGAATAGAGTTGAAGAGGGCAGAAGCTGAGTCTAGGTTGATCAAGAGAAATGTCAAAAGTCTCTTGTGGAAGTTGGACTTTTGTCTCATGATAAGTATTTTAGAAAAAGGATTCAGGACACATTTTGTAAAGGTTTGAGTGCCTTATCTACAATAATAAAAGGGTAATTTGCTAATTAGGCTGGACATCTTCTGGACATCATTCCGGGACGTCCTTCCTGAAGATGCCGGGGTTGGAGGGAAGCCAGCCTGGGTCTCAGATGCCTGTGGGCGGCCCAAGGGAAGCCAGGCCGGTCCCGGGTGCCTGCTGGTGACTGGAGGGAAACCTGGGTCCTGGGTGCTAGAGGAAAGCTGGTGCCAGCAGCTGGGGGAAGGAAGGCCTATTCTTGCACGAATTTCATGCATTGGCCTCTAGTACATATATAATTGTAGCTGGGGAAAGTGAGTACAAGTCAGGGGAATCTACCTGGTGAGTGGCAAGGGCTTAGAGTAATCCTGGGGGCAGCTGATAATAGGGGCCTAGCCCAGTGAACCTATGCAGTAAGAGGCCCACTCAGGATAGGGTGTGGGATATAAATTATCATTTATTCAACCCCTATGCCCAGGCCCACTAATACACCACTTCAGTTAATCTCCACAACATCCAAGGCCAGTATCCCTGTGTCACTTTACTCGTGAGGTTCAGCAATGGGCTGAGGTCACATTGCATGTGGTGGAGTAAAGCCTCAATTTGAGGCCTGTCTCAGTTCTGTCTTCATTATTTGTAGGTGCCCAACCTGGCTTTCAGAGCACAGCATCCAGAGGTTAGTGTTGCACGAGATCAAACATCTGGAGAAGCCTAAATATTAACTTGAAGGGCTAGCCAGGGCCTCCTGCATGATCCCCATTTGCTGCTATGTCTAAACACTGCCATCAACTGAAGCCAAAGGAAAAATCTGTTAGATGTCTCCATTCACACTGGCCAGAGCAATAGACACACATGTGCGGGAGGCATTGAACAACCTTAGGACCTAGGTGCCAGTTCAAAGGGGCTTTCGAGGAGGCCTCTCAGTGTAGAGGTTTGCAATAGCGATAAGTATATGTTAATTCAGTAATCAGTCCAAGTTCTTCATTCTGTTCTTGGATTTTGATGAAAATATCTAAAGGGGCAAAAACTTTCTCCAGGACCACGTCTGTCTTCAAAACTCTTTTTCAAAGCAACTTTGGAAGCAATGAAACATGCCCCAGGAATCCTCTGTCCAACTGGGAGAGTCTTTCCACCTTTTGGGGATGTGGTTTCCACCCTTCCTCTTGGACAATGAACCAGAAAAGATGTGTCTCTGGCCCCAGCTTCCATGGTGCCATTGGCCCATGTGGGCTCCTGATATTGCTCACCCAATGCCAAGAATCTCCACCAGAAACTCCTTCACAGCAACCTATGCAGCTCCACCCCACCCTGCCTCTGAAAATTAAATTTCTTAATAGAGAGGACAGTGATTCAGAGCCGGTTCCAGAAGCTGTATCTGAGGTATCTGTTTGTGGTTTAGCCCAATTAAGAGTGGGCTCCGTTTTAGATTGCTCTCTTGACAATATCAACTCCATTTTGCTTTTACTTTCACAAGCCACTCTGAAGAATCGTTCAGCATTTTTATTAACTAAACATGCACCTACCATACAACCCAATAATTCTACTCCTGGCTGTTTATTCCAGACAAATAACAAGGTATATTCACACATACCTAATAGCAAAAACCTGAATACAATAGAGATGGTTAAACAAACTGTGGCATAGCCATACTATTACTTAATAATAAAAAGGAAGTTCTATTGACAGATGCAACAACCTGAGTGAATCTCCAAAGCATTATGCTGAGTGAAAAAAGCTGATCCCTAAAAGTTACATACTTGATGGCTCCATTTTTATAATATTCTTGAAATGACAAAAATATAAAAATGAGAACACATGAGTGGTTGCCAGAAGTTATTGAGGGTGTTGGAGTGGGTGGGAAAGTGATTATAAAATGGCAACATGAGGGAGGGATCCTTGTGGTGATGAAAATGTTCTTGATCTTGACTGTATCAGTGTCAATATCTTGGTTGTGATATTATATTAGAGTTTTGGGAAATGTTACCATAAGTGGAAGCTAGCTCAAGGGTATAAGGCATATCTCTGTATTATTTCTTTTTTTTAAAATATATTTTATTGATTTTTTACAGAGAGGAAGGGAGAGAGATAGAGAGTTAGAAACATCAATGAGAGAGAAACATTGATCAGCTGCCTCCTGCACATCTCCCACGGGGGATGTGCCCACAACCCAGGTACATGCCCTGGACCGGAATCGAACCTGGGACCCTTCAGTCCGCAGGCCGACGCTCTATCCACTGAGCCAAACCGGTTTCGGCATGTATTATTTCTTATATCAGCATGAGAATCCATAATCATTTCAATATAAAAATATTATTATTAAGAACACTCCCTATGTCTGGGTTGCAGCCCATACCAACTAAATTACATGATCTGCAGGTGGGAATCAACCAGGCATCAGTAGTTTTTAAAGATGCTCAAATGATTCCAATGGGCAGCAAGTATGGGAACCACTGAATAAGGCATCTCAGAAGCCTCCAAGGAGATATTTAAGAAAATGAAGGGGAAAAAAAATTTCCTAAACTTCTTGTAAAGACAGACTTCTTTGCAAAAGGGATTACATTTTTCCACAGCACCGGTCATTGTGAAGGAGAGAAATTAGCCATTTCTGACTCATCTGGCCTTGGAGCGTCACTGATTGAACTTAAGCCTATAAGCCAATCACTTGGTTAACTGGAATAATTTATCAAAATTTTAAAGTAATTTCATAAATAATCCAATTTCTTTCTCTCCATCTTCATCCCAATAATCTTTATAAATCTAGCCTGAGAAGGTAGGTTATACAAGTGCTGCTAGGTTTTCCAAAGCCTGCCCAAGGTATTACAGGTGTGCTGTTGTTTTAAAAGTAAGTAAGTATGTGCTGGGGGGGTGGGGAGGCCAGGGCAAGGTCAATGGGGGGGAAAAGGAGACACATGTGTTACTATTTGTAATACTTTAAACAATAAAATAAAATTAAGAAAATAAAAATAAATAAATTGCACAAAAATAAATTTAAAAAAGTAACATTCTACCCCGACCTGACTTAAATTTCAGCTCCTTGCATATTCACTGCCTTCTTTCCAAGAAATGTGTTGGAGATACCACTTAACTTCCTAAACAATTGGTCTCCTAAATCAAACTGAAAAAAGAAAGGACTGAATCTTGCCTCTCATTACACTTGGACCCAATTTCCCCTTTACAGTGAATCTTACTGCACTGTGGAGAGGATTTTTTAAATGTCCCTCAATTGCATGTTTTCAAGTAGTACCATGACCTATTTTTCAGCCTACATCTTCTCTTGGGACTTTCTCTTTTAAATTAAAAACACTGCTTAAAATGTGTTATCAGAGCAACATTAATGTATTGAGTAAAGGCAGCCTTATCAGACAAGATAAACTGCTTTTCCTCAAAGATGCCATTTTTATTGCATTAAGGGTTGTTTGCTCAAAGCGATCTGAAGAAGTCACATGGGTTGACCCTGTACATCAAGTCCTCTTTCTCACCAAGCCAATTTCCTGCTTGATTTTTACACTCCAAGTAACATAAGTACAGTAGTGGCTCCACGGAGACTAATAGAATAGGAAAGATTGAGCCATCTTTCTTTTTAATCCTTACCGGAGGATAATTTTCCGTTGATTTTTAGAGAGAGTAAAAGGGAGTGAGGGTGGGGAGAGAGAAACATCAATGTGAGAGAGACACATCGATTGGTTGCCTCTAACATGTGCACTGACCAGGGCAAGGGATCCAGCCTGCAACCCAGGTATGTGCTCTTGACTGACAATAAAACCCTTTGGTCTGGGGGCGGGGGTGGGGGGTGGAGTGGGGGGAGTGGGGGTGGGGGAGGAGAGTGACATTTAACCACGGGCCCTAACCAGCTAGGGCAAATGGAGCTGTCTTTAATATTTGTTTTTTTATTTCCAAGAAATCTATTTGGGTAAGATGAATATTAGACATATATGCTAGTAAAGGTAAGTAAATCCACCTTATGACAGAAAAGAACTTAATTCCTTCACTGCTAAGCAAAAAAAAAAAAAAAAAAAGAGTGGTGAGTCATTTGTTCAAGACAGAGGCTCTTCTGGATGTAAGTGTACACAGATATCCAGCATTAAACTCTGTTAAGGACAACCAGTGAAAAAAAAGCTGAGCAGAAAGATTACCTCCCACCCCATGATGTAAAGTTTCCACACGGCAACATCTGGAGGCTGCACAGGCCAGATGACTTTAATAGAAGGCTCAGAGGTGAGAAAACATGCTTAGCCTTGGCTCTCTGTGAGCACAGCTTGTTGCTGAACCAATTCACTCTGCTTCTATTTCACAGTTCCATCATCCCAACCAAGTGCCCTCATTTGGTTCTCCCAAGGCATGAAGCCCTTTCCCACCAACGACCTTTTCTCAGGCCAGTCCTGCTGCCTTCACTGTGGGTCCCCAGACTCCTTGTCTGCTGGCTCCCTCTCATTAAAATAATCTCCCTTCCCAGCCTCCTCATTCCAGAGGAAGTCTCTGACTCGGCACCATGTTTATTTCTGAGTCCGACTCCAGGGCTTGACATCTAACAGATATCGATTTGTGAAATTAATAAATGCTTCCTCCAAAAATTAATAAATGTTCCCTCCAGCTATAAAAGTACATACCAAACCATTTCTTAAGAGAATCTGGGTGACCAATAAAAATTAATTATAGGTTTAGTTAGGCACACATACAGCCACGTTATAGTAAAACACCAAGAATATAATGATTAGTCAAGCCATTCAGGATCAAAGGCTAATTAATCTCAGTTGCTCAGGTAGCATTTTAAGCAGGTGCCACACTGAACAACCTGTGACCCAGACCTGTTTCACAGGTATTCCCTACTCTGACACTGGCCTGTAACTATTATCTGTACCATTCATCCATTCAATAGGTACCTCTACTGCTTTATGAATCAAGCAACCTCTTGAAATATTTTTATTTATTTATTTGCTAATCCTCACCCGAGGATATTTTTCCATTATTTTTTTAGAGAGAATGGAAGTGAGGGAGAGAGAGAGAAACATGGATGTGAAAGAGGCACATCGATAGGTTGCCTTCCAGAAGCATCCGGACTGGGGGGCTGGGGACAGATCCTGCAACCAAGGTATGTGCCCTTTGTTGGAATTGAACCTGGGACTCTTCAGACTGCAGGCCATGCTCTAACCACTGAGAAAACTGGCTAGGACCTTTTGTAATAGATTTTAAGCTCTTGGAAAGCAAGGACCACTCTTTTAATAATAATAGCAAACACTATTATATTTTCTATGTGCTCAGCATAATGTTATATGCTTTTTTGTATTAATAATATATGCAATGAAGCCATTATTGGAACCCAAGCTGAATGACCTATGGGCTTGGCACACCCTTTCCTTAAACCTGGATTTGACACTTCTCAACTGTTAGCATGGCCTTGACTATGTTGCCTCAGTTTCTTCCTCTGTAAAATAGGCATGACATAGTACCTATCTCAGAGGGTTGTTGTGAAGATCAAAGAAATCTGCCCTGACTGGTTTGGCTCAGTGGATAGAGCGTTGGCCTGAGGACTGAAGGGTCCCAGGTTCGGTTCTGGTCAAGGGCATGTACCTTGGTTGCAGGCACATCCCCAGTAGGGTGTGTGCAGGAGGCAGCTGATCAATGTTTCTCTCTCATCGATGTTTCTAACTCTCTATCCCTCTCCCTTCCTCTCTGTAAAAAACCAATAAAACATTTTTTTTTAAAAAGAAAAAGATCAAAGAAATCTGATGCCTGTAAAATGCTTAGAAGACGGCTGGCACATAACTGGTACTCATTAAATATTAGATGTTGTTGTTGTTGTTGTTTATAGGAAAGTCCCCAGTCCTGGGTCCCAGTGTTTCATGGAAAGTCCCATGTCCTTGGCAAACGTTCACAATAGGTCCAGGGGGCAGGCCGAGGACAGGGGGTCGGCTGCTGTCCTGTGGTCACCCTTCACTGCCTGCCTCTCTCAGAGCCCAGCTCAAAATTTCCCTGCAGGCCCTCTAATTGCCCATGCCCCCACCACACACAGTATTTCTACTCCTTAGTCAACAGGTTGTGATGCAGAAATTGTTACCTTTTGTCACATAAACATTCTTCTATGTAGACCATCTCCCTGTTTTCCCACGTAGGGGATAGTTTTTTAACCATCCCCTAGCAGTGGTTCTCAACCTTCCTAATGCCGCGACCCCTCTTTTTTCTTTTTTTTTTTTAAAAATATATTTTATTGATTTTTTACAGAGAGGAAGGGAGAGGGGATAGTTAGAAACATCGATGAGAGAGAAACATCGGATCAGCTGCCTCTTGCACACCTCCTACTGGGGATGTGCCTGCAACCAAGGTACATGCCCTTGGCCAGAATCAAACCTGTGACCCTTCAGTCCGCAGGCCGACGCTCTACCCACTGAGCCAAACCGGTTAGGGTGCCGCCACGCTTTAATACAGTTCCTCATGTTGTGGTGACCCCCGATTTCATTGTTACAAAATGAATATAATTAAAGCATAGTGATTAATCACAAAAACAATATGTAATTATATATGTATTTTCCGATGGTCTTAGGCGACCCCTGTAAAAGGGTCGTTGGACCCCCAAAGGGGTCGCGACCCACAGGTTGAGAACCGCTGCCGAAGAGCAAACTATGTGATGTGTGAAAATAACTGACAAGGCTAAACCGCCTCGCCTGCCTGAAGGAAACCACAGCATCTAGTGCCCCCTGCCGCCTTTTCAGAGGAAAGGCCATCAGTACGAAGAGTTCGATTTACTGACCGTGAAGTTTTGCTTATCGAGGTCTAAGTAGAAATCGGTATCAATACCCTAAATTTGAAGTTAGATTCGGGTTTTACCTTTTCTTAAATTCACCCCCTTGGATTTCAGTTATTTGCTTTGCCTTTGCGAAACGGACTTTTGCTTAATTATGCTTTTCTCATGTGCAGTTGTTTTCCTCGAACTTGCTGTTTGACTGTGGGGATTTGAACTGGTTTTGTCTTACTTTTGGCTCTTTTTCTCTTCCGTGAAGCCCTGAGACCGGCGAGAGGGGGCTGCGGCGTCAGCGGACGGAGGGCGGCACCCTGGCCTTCCGCGGGGCGGGACAGGAAGTCTCCCGCCGGTTCCCCGGGCCCCTCCGCACCCGCCCCCCTGCGCTCGGGAAAGACGGATCCCCCAGGATTTAGAGCGCGCGCCCTGAGGCCAATGGGACGCCGGCGCGTGGCTGAGTGTCAGGCAGGCTCAGCCAATGAACATGAGCTTTGGCGAGGGGACTCCGCCCCCTACTTGGGTCGCATAAATTCGTCCCCCTGCAGCCCCGGAAGCCAGGAGGTGCGGCCGAGGCATCCTAGTAACGGAGCGGGCTCAGTGGCATCCACCGGGTCCACAACGGAGAGCGGAGCGGCCAGGTCTGCCCAGCATGTCGGAAGCTGGTGAGGGAGAGAGGAGCATGGAGACCACGGACACCCCCAAAATGGACACAAGGCCGCTCCCATAGACGGATCGCCTGCCCGGACCCGGGAGTCCTCAACCTGGAGCCAGAAGGCCACGAAGGCAGACCAGATGACCTGCGACGGGAGCCCGGAGGACGCGGGGCAGGTGCTGCGTGGGTGGGGGGAGTCTTGGTTCAGCGTCGTCGGGGAGCTGCCTGGAGGAGAGCGCAAGTGGCCGAGAGGAAGGTATGCCCTTGGCCCTGGAAGTTGAAGAGGGTTGGGTTTATCCTCTTTAAAAATGCAGAAAGTAATATTCCATCAAGGGCCCTTGTGTAGAGAATTTGATTTCTAAAAGAACAGCATGATCAGGATGAGTTTGTGTGGGCTGCATGTGGCCAAGTGTCCTGGGGGATAGTGGAGTTTAGGGACTTATGATGTAAGGCGGGAGTGAGAAGTATATGGGTTGAGGTCCAGGTAGAGGACAGTAGATATTTCTTTTCTATTTGGGGCACTGCACCAAACACTTCACAGGTGAGGATTAGAGAAATATCCAAGGATGCAATGAGATAAGTATTATGTAAGTGTCATTTCACAAAGAAACTAAGGCCCAGAGAAGATTCAGTAACTACAGTAAATCACACAGTGAGTAGGGGGTGGAACAGTGAGGATTCCCTGCTGCTTATTCTGGAGGAAACAAGTCTTACACTGGGACTGCCAGGACAGGGAGTGAGGACTGATTTATGTGTGTGTAGCTAAACCAGCTTGACTTCAGGTGTAGATAAAGAAAATGAGAATTATAATACCAACGCAAGCATGATCCCATCACCAAAAAAGAAGGCTGAATGGCTGTTATTTTAATGACAGATGGATTAAGGAAGTAAATAACCCAAACAGAGCATAGTGCACCATATGGAGAAAAGAACTTGCAATTGGATACAGTGGAGAAGGGGATGTAAAAGCTTGTATTTCACAAGTCCAGGATGAGGCAGGCAAGTACCTCTAAACCAATCAAAAGTGTTTTCAGCCCAGCCAGCATGGTCACAGTTCCATTCCCGGTCAAGGACACATGCCCGGGTTGCAGGCTCAATCCCCAGTGAGTAGTGTGCAGGAGGCAGCTGATCAATGACTCTCTCTCATCATTGATGTTCCTATCTCTCTCTCCCTCTCTCTCTCTCTGAAATCAATAGAAATATTTTTTAAAGTGTTTTCATGTCTCCAAAAGACACCAGTGTTCAGTCAAAAATAGCAGCTGCTGAATGAATTAGCTTGGGCATACCACACAAACATGTATTATCATATGTTCCCTTGATCTATGAAACTGAGTAAATTTACATTTTCTGATTCAGAGGTTGCAAGTAAAATATCCTGTGGGAAAACAAAAGAAGAAATTTGGATAACAGATGTGTTGGCCCCTTAGAGCGTAGAGCTGATTTTGCCATATATCACCAACAATGATGTTTTCTACAGCATATCAACCTCAAGGGATGAGCCAAATCATGGATCAAGAAAATGTTCCCTCTAGCTCTTAGGTACTTTGACTTGAAAATGGAGTTTCAAGTAGTGGGCTTGATACCTATGAGGATTTAACGAAACTGCTGAAATCATAAAACAAAAGATTGTTGATATTTTTTCCAAATGCAAACTCATCTATCTGCATATTTATCAGACAGTACAAATGTAAATTTTGGCAAATTCCATACAGTCTATAAACTTCTTAACAGGGATAATGAAAAGATCTTACCTATTCAATGACCTGCACATTTTATATACAACATCGCTAAAAAGGGTTGTGATTGCTTAAATGTGATATTGAGATTTTCATAATGAAAGTTTGTGGTCATTTTTATCAAATGCAAAGAAGCACTTAATGAGTTTTTTTTAAAATATATTTTATTGATTTTTTACAGAGAGGAAGGGAGAGGGATAGAGAGTTAGAAACATCGATGAGAGAGAAACATCGATCAGCTGCCTCCTGCACATCTCCTACTGGGGATGTGCCCGCAACCCAGGTACATGCCCTTGACCGGAATCGAACCTGGGATCCTTGAGTCCGCAGGCCGGTGCTCTATCCACTGAGCCAAACCGGTTTCGGCATTAATGAGTTTTTTTACTCAATAGAAATGGAAGGAGATAACCTCTGTAGACATGTGCCTACAAGATGGGCATCATTGCTCCCAGCCATAGAAACCATGCTAAAATGTTGGCCTACCATAAAATCATATTTTCAAAGTGTGGGACAAGAATAATATCCTTTTTGATTTGGAAATATATCGAGGATGAGAATGGAGAAAAGGACTACAGTAAGATAGAAGTTTATATGCTGTTTCCCAGCACTGTTTGATGGTCTTTGAAGAGGCCATAAAGAGCCTGTAAAAAGAATAACCTGGCTGCACCTGAGCTGTTTGATATAAGATTGTTCCCGAATTAAAAAAAAAAATGTCAACAGAAAAGGGAAGCCAAGTGAAAGAGTACCTTCTTAATTTCTTTACTAGAACTGTAACTTATTTGGAATTCAACTTCAATTTCACCAGTTCTGAGCTTTAAAACCATTTTCCCTGAGAAGAAGATGTTTAACTTACGATGACATCCAGTGTGCTTCAGAGCATTTAAAAATGACATATTTTATTCCCTAGCCAGTTTGGCTCAGTGGATAAAGCATCAGCCCGAAGACTGAAGAGTTCCGGTTCAATTCCTGTCAAGTACACGGACTTGATTGTAGGCTCAATCCCCATCCCTGGTCGGGGTACATGTGGGAGGCAACTAATCGATGTGTCACATTGATGTTTCTCTCTCTCTCTCTCTCTCTCTCTCTCTCTACCTCTCCCCCTCTCTTCCACTCTCTAAAAATAAGTGGGAAAATATCCTTGGATGAGGATTAACAAACAACATAAATACATACATACATACATACATACATATGACATATTTTAGACATGGATAGCCTGTATGATGAATTTATAGATGCAAAGGACCTGATAGACAAACAGCTGGCCTATCAATACAAACCTGTGGATTCAAAGTGGGTGGACATTTTTTTGAGAAATGGAAACAAATGCCTATGATCTAAACACCTGCTGTTGCTGGTAAGTAAAATCCTAAATATTTCATGCTCAAACATTCTTATTGAGAAGATAGA
Organism: Myotis lucifugus; assembly: GCF_000147115.1. Taxonomy (NCBI): domain Eukaryota; kingdom Metazoa; phylum Chordata; class Mammalia; order Chiroptera; family Vespertilionidae; genus Myotis; species Myotis lucifugus. Next base: position 3,343,857 of record NW_005871159.1, read on the forward strand.
GTTTAATGCCATCACATTGGACTGACACTAGGAGTCAGTGTCATGTGGGCCTGAGAAGAGCAGAGCTGCAAGTCAGAGTGCATTTTACATTTGACTGTGTTCAGTGTTACCGCTGCATAAGAGAAAGGAAGGGTGTCCCGAAGGCTGCAGGCAGTTCAGAAAAGTATTTGTTGGAAAAGGAGACAGAAAGAATAAAAAGATTCTAGTATGTGGGACAGAAAGAAATGTGTTATTTTTATTAAACATAGGAAATATCTAATTCGTCCTCATATTTTTATTCCCCCTTTAAAGTCTTGTGTATCTTATTTTGTTTTGTATTTAAAATACCCCTAGCATTTTAGCACAGCAGTATGTGTCTAATTTAGAAATAATTATACACATATTGGGATGCTTGTTCAAAATTTCCTTTACTGATGAGCACAGGCCTAAATGATAAGTAACCATGTGGGTTCTGGAAGAAGAGAAGAGTCAAGGACCTGAAGCAGACTCTTTTGTTTCTTTAAAAATCAGTAAGTCTCCTGTGACTTTGGTTTTTATGAATCCATCTCCCAAAGCCAGGGCGCCCCTGGGAGAACCGATACAAACTGAGTTTCTGCACATTTGGAAACGAGGACCAGGCTCAGGACACTCACTGAGGTATACACATCCAGGAAGAATCTGCCTGAGCAGCCAGTCTGCCAGTTGGGCCCTCAACCTTGCTCTCCCCTTCTCCAATTCCATGTATATACAACTTCTGAAAACTCACATTTCCATAAATTGGGAGTTCCAAATCCTGAGGGGCCTGGGAATGGAAATCAAAAGATCTGAGAACTTGGATAGGAAAAAGAAAGCTCTATTTCCATTAGTCTCGAATTAAAATTTAGCATTTCTTTTCATTGGGAAAATAGGCTGCAAACTACAGCAATATTAGTACCTGTGACTCTGTCATCACTAGGTATTCACATGTTAATGATACCTCAAACTGTTGTTTATGTGTACCACTATTGGAAATTATGGTAATTATTAAACCCACTCCTAGATTGTGTGATTTTATAAAGAAGCACATCTATTATATCACAGGTGTGTTTAATAATTTGATAACTGTATATCAATAAAATTGGCTTCCTTGGCAATCCTATCTATTTTGTGCATTTCTCCAGACTGCCAAAGGGGTTGGTGGCACACTGGAAGTTAGTGTCTCTGCTGTGGATCATGAATAGAAAGCTTTACAAATAGGTAGAGGTCAGTAAGCTTTGATGTACCCCTGCCTGGCGCTCTAACCTTACCATTAGCTGGAGTAGGTGGCAGCTGGTGGCATATGAGTTGAAAGGACAATGGCCCCTTTGCCCAAGACCTTCCTGTTTCCACATGTCCAAGGGTATGGCATTTCTGTAACATGCAACGAGTTGTTTTTCGACATTTAGGTGAAAATGCCTTGAGTAGGAATATCCTGAGGCTGTTTTTACCTTTGAATACCTCTGTGACAGGGAATCTCAGGGGGCATCCAATCTGAGCAGCATCTTAAATCCAGGCATGGAAGGTCAGGGGAAGTTATTTACCAGGGTTTACATCAGGTAAATGATGCATTCCCAGAGGGTTTTAGTTTTATTCTGAATAGAGAAAGTGTGCTGGTAGTCTGAGTGGGTGGCGGTAGGGGGAAAGAGAGAGGATGGGAAGAGCAGGGGATGGAAAGGAGCTCTGGGAGAACTCAGAGCCATTCTTCAGGGCACCACTTCCTCCAACCCACATTCCAGTGCCTGGCATCCACTCTCCTATGCATCTTGAGGAGTCGTAACTCCCTAGGACCAACTTAGATTTCTCATAGGTTAGTCACATTACTTCTCAGAAGTCCTTTTAAGCACATGGAATAGATTCAGCAAAGTTCACAAGATTCAATGTATATTTTAGCTTTTTTTAAAAAAAGAGAAATCTATTATTCACAGTCCCACAGCACCCCTAATGCCGCTTGGTGACTACTAGATGACAGCCTTTGACAAATATATCATGGGCTATTATGTAAGGAAATGGCCTAGCCCTAGAAGGCAATACCAGGGTGAGATGAGAAGTTATGAGAAGGTATAATTCCAAAGTCAAGTTAAGTTTCTTTCTGGAAATGGCTTATCCAATTCTGGCACTCTATACCTTTCCCCTCAGATACTTAAGCCCACCTAATCCTGGGCTTGGATGATAAAACTAGGATCCTGACCGCCCTGTCACATCTAGATGACCCCTTAGATGGTGGGTAATGAAGGGTGCTTGGGCTTTGAAACCTGACAAGCCTGAGCCCTCACCTTTGCACCCCACGGAGACTTCAGCTCCCTCCACTGAAAACGGAAACGATCTTCTGGAGAGTAAGTAACAGGCGTGGGGTGCTGGACACAAAAGCCCCTAGAATGATGAATGAACTTCAGGGTTAAAATCTCCTTCTGGGATTCCTGCTACAGCACCCAGACCCACCGTCTGCGAATGCTTGTAGGTTCCGCTCCGTCCGTCCGGCAGGAGGCAGCAGACCCCAGCCTCAGGCTCAGGGCCAGAGCAAAAGCAGGGCAGATGGAACGAGCGGCCGGACGGGATGCTGAAGGCCTACCTGACTGGCCCTCTGCCCTCCGCGGGGCGGGGCGGAGACGCACTTGACCGTGGACGGAGGGACGCTGCGCATGCGCGCCTGGGGAAGGCACCGCCCAGAACCCGCCGCCGCCGTCGAGATCCCGCAAAGTGGGGCGCAGGCCACTAGGACCACTTCCGGACTTCAGGTACGAAGTTCGCTCCTGCTGGCTCCTGGGAGGACTTGGGGCTGTAGGTGAGTTGTACACCTTGCCGTGGAGCACTTGCTGCCCTGAATTTTCTCGCAAAGGCGCAGAAATCAGCAGCCAAGCAGCCATGCAGAGGACCTTGGCAGGTTTCTTCAGGAGATGGGGGTTCCAGGGATCGCTTCTCTAACCGTCCTGGGAACTCCCCACATTTCTTCCTCCTCAAGGTCCGGAATCTCCCACCTGGCCTCCCTCCCACCTTCCTGGAGCCAGGGAGAGGTGGGTGTAGGGGTGGGGCTCGTGGATCTTTGCAAAAATGCGAGGCAGGGTTTTACTTTCCTAGTATCACCCAGGTTTCACTGGAAAATGTGTCTTTCGAGCCCCAAGGAGTGCGGAGTTAGGTAATTGTTGTTATTCAACATGTGAAAATGCTTTTTATATGGTAGCTTACAGAAAACCTCTAATTGGGGTCCCCAAATTTTGGAGGGTTAGGGGCAAGGCAGAACTCTGTCACCTGGATTGTACCCGGTGCACAAAGTCATTTTGCTGCATTGCACCCAAGATGCTTTCTGGCCCTTCTAAGTGCTGAGCATCTCCTTTGCGATGTGTCCCACATCTTCTCTCCCCACCCCCCCCACCCCCATCCCTTCATGTTGATGAAGCTTTTCATGTGTGCTTCTGCGTTGCTCAAATGGTCGTGCCATGGAACAGGAGAAAGAAGGGTGATTGCTTTTTGTTGGGATTTTCTCTGTGAGTACAGAAACTTCTTGCAAAGATTGGAAATAGATATTTTTCCCCTCCTTAAAACAATGCTCAGTTCACTAGGAGATTAAGGGGCTGGCTGTTTCCTTGCATTAGAGCTATACTGAGGGTAGGTCAGTGACACCACGTCTTCAGACAGTTTGTTACCTAGGCTCACTCACCACTCATTCATTCAGCAGGTATTTACTAAAACCTGTCTATGCACGACAATGAGCTTGATCCTGTGAGAAAGACAAAAATGAATGTAACCTGAGCTTTATATTCAAGGATCTGGGCTAGCTGAGAGGAGAGGTAAGTCCAACATAACTAACTCTATGCCAGGAAGAAGAGGGCATCAGAAGAAGAAGTGGGGGCTCAGAGGAGGGAGTCGAATCAGCCTTTCACATCAGGTGGTTGGCTTACTAGGAAAATTAAATCCCAGATTATTATCTGGTGATGAGCGATCTCTCATAAGCGTCAGGTCTATATAGGTGTTTTCCCGACTGTGTGTCAGGCATCTCAGACTGAACATGTTTCAAACAGATCTCATCATTCCTGGTCACCTCCCTCCTTCCCCCACCACACGCCTACTGCTGTTCCAGTGTCCCCTGTTTCAGGGACTAGCATCAAGGCTCCCCTACCCCTTCGGCTCCTAATGGTCTGAGCCAGAGACCCAGGGTGAATCATCTCTGACTCACCCTTCTCCCTCACCTCTACATCCAGGCATATTGGTGCTACCTCCTGAACCTTTCTCATATCTGTCCACCTCTCTCCACCCTCATTGCCATTTCTCCAGGCCAGGCTACCATCATCTCATGCTTTGTTTACTGCAACAGCCTCTGAGCTTATTCCCCTGCCTCGCTTCAACACATCTCTCGCTACCAGGAAGTGCTTGCTGGCATTAAATCTGTTCGTGGGGCTCCCTTCATTCATTCTTTGCTGTCTTTGAGACAGAAACCAGACTCCCTCACATAGCTGGTCTGGCCCTGTCGTTCTCACCAGCCCCATCTCTTTTCACAACCCCCTTGCCATTCTTTCCACTTAAAAACATGCTATGGTTTCTCATGCCACGAGGCCTTTGCCTACAACAAGCCCTTCCTTGCTACCCTCTTCACTTCGATTACTCCTATTCTCCCCAAGGTCCCAGCTGGGACTCTGCCTCCTCTAGGAACCCTTCCTTAAGCTCTCAGGCCTCTCTTCTTAGGGCTCATTCATGTCTCTGCCTCCTCCTCTGTGCTGTATTACAAGTCCTGGAAGACCAGGGCCATGTCTGAGGGCTTTGCTTCCTACCACCTTGCGCAAAGAAGATGCTCAATAAATAGTTGCTAAATGGAATTCAGTATAAATATAAGTTGCAATATTATCGTTTCATTATTGAATGCCTGAATCATAAATTCACCCAACCTCAGTTGTTTTCTCAGATCAAGCTTAAAATGGGTGTGAGGGTGAACAAGAAGAATAACCATTATTAGAGTAGCTAATATTCGTTGAGTGCTCAGTATGTTCTAAGTGCTTTATGGTATTAACTCATTTAATGATCACGGCTCTATGAGGTAGATATTTTTTATTATCCCTGTTTCACAGATGGAGAAACTGAGATACACAGAGATTAATGAATGCGTCTTATGTCACCCAGCTAGTAAGTGGTGACATCAGGTTTGAAGCCAACCATATACTGTGGAATATGGTTAGTTCTCTCAGAAAGATAGTAAGTAGGACTGAACATGAGGTGCTCATTGGGCTGAAGATGGTAAGTCCCCAGATGGAAGACAGTGCCATGCGCTCACAACTTTTAAGCTATGAGGCCAAGTGGAGTGATTAATCCAGAATTTAAAACTCTAAAGAACATTTGTTTCAGTTGTATATTCACTTTTTTTTCGGCCAGTAAAGCTCAGTTACGAAAGGCATTATAGTGTCTAGGGATGAGACTTCTCTGAGTCTGAAATCTTGCTTCTGCTGTGAGACCTCAGAGGTGTTGCTTGCCTTCTCTGTGCCTCTCCTCATCTGGAAAATGGGGATAGTAATGGTGGTACTTACTGCAGAGGGTTGTGGTGATAATTAAATGGGTTGATAACATGTAAGGCCTTAGAATGGTGCCTAGCACATGGTACTTGCTCGTAACATTATCCTCATTGTTTGTTTTTCCATCACTTAGTCAACAATGGTTTTTGAACTCAGGTCCTTCCTACACATTCAGTCTTACTGCACTGCTTCTTGGGCACAGATGAGCTCCCCTGTTTTATTTCATTCTTCTTCCCACAGATACTGAGGATTTTTCAGTGTTGCCTCCTTTTCAGGGCCATCGTCTCCTCCTGTGCCCCGGATTTCCTCCCCAAAGACCCTTCCGCACAGTAAGTTCTAGCTTACCCTCGAGGTAAGCTTACAGCCTGTTTTCCATCCTTCTGAGTCAATTTGTTACCAAGTGCTTCAGGAAATAAAAGACCGGGTTAACCTAAATGACAAGCGGTGAGAAAACTGAGAATGCAGTGAAATATCATACATCATTCCTCGTACATACAAGGATAATTATTCCCCCTCCTCCTCCCGTGGAGGAAATATCGATGTAAAAAAGTTAAGGTATAAAGCACTATAGGGACTCTCAGAGGAGTTGTAAGGATGGGGTGTGATGCCAGAACCAAGAGCCAGCTAGTGACCAGTGTCATGTCTCCAGCCTGCAGCCCGTATACTTTCCCCTGCATCTTAGAGACCTGTGGGCAGGACTTCTGTGGAGCCTCTCACCCCTGGATGTACGCTTCACCTGCTGCTGTGAAGCACAATAGGATATCGTTGTCATTCAGTTAACTTTGTGCCAGGGCTTCGTTATATTCTTTGGTGACTTACCATTGATTAAGCGTGGATGTCTCTGCCGCCCCCAGACAAGCTGTCTCATAACAAAGCCCGAGACAAAGCATGTGTTTAAAGTGAAGCTGTGGTTCAGTCAACAAACAAGCATCCATATTACCCCTTTTTCATTCTTCGGTGTGAGGAGGATGGAGGGACAAATACCTGTTCAAAGATGAAAGGATTATAAGGTGGAGTTGCTGACGTCAAGGAATTTAGAAAAAGGAGCAGATGGCTCCAGACCAGGCTAGAGTGACTAAGGAGGTTGGGAGATAGTCAAGAGGGGGTGGGCTGTCGGGGGTGGTGGGGATTTGTAGGTGAGAAAGAGGCGGACATTCCAGGCATTAAGCCAGTGGTTCTCAACCTTCTGGCCCTTTAAATACAGTTCCTCATGTTGTGACCCAACCATAAAATTATTTTCGTTGCTACTTCATAACTGTAATGTTGCTACTGTTATGAATCGTAATGTAAATATCTGATATGCAGGATGGTCTTAGGCGACCCCTGTGAAAGGGTCGTTCGACCGCCAAAGGGGTCGCGACCCACAGGTTGAGAACCACTGCATTAAGCGAAGATTTCGGTGTTGTCTCCAGGGAGGAGACCTGGCTAACCAGCAGAAGTGGAAGGGAAGTAAACAGCTGAAGGAACAGCAGGTTTGGAAGACCAGGAAAGGAGACTCAACCTGGGTGTCTCCCGGGTGGGCTTGAGGGGGATGAGCGTGGTACACAGAGGCTGAGTGTTGGATGAGTGAAGATCTAGCTTCCCCTTTTTAGTAGAGAAATCAATGTCTATAATTCTGAGTAATGTATATCACTTTTATATACATTTGCTTTCCCAAACTCTTTTTTATTTTGTAGAAGTTGTCCTTTCTCCCTTGCTCTACGACTGCAGCCTTGCCAATGGACCTTGTTGGTTTTGGTTATGCAGCCTTTGTGACATTTGGAAGTATTGTGGGGTATAAGCGGAGAGGTAAGCCCTTTTCATCAGCATGCCTTGGTGGGGGCTGCTGATTGTACAAGGAGCAGCGGGGGGCCTGGAAGTAGGACAAGAAGCTAAAGATGTCCTAGAGGTGGCTGGGGACCAGCAGTGGAAGGGATTCCTGGATGGAAGGGGGTTATAGGGGACTGGGCATATAGAGCATTCAACCTGGGGGTTCTGGGTCCCTCTTCATTACAAAATTTTCATTTTACCTGTCATTATCAGTCGCATAACTAATTGATTTAACCTCCTCAGGACTGCTCACTTATTAGCAATTGAGGACATTTTTTGTTTACATAGTCATAGTGTCAGAAACTGAATTATGTTGATATCATGTGTTGCAAAGGAAAATTCATTGACTTCTTAAATATCATATCTCAAGTTATCTCTCCATCTCTGTCCAAAAGAAGAAAAAAAACCTAGTTGATAAATTAAAGGGTTTTCATGGAGAACAATGAAAGGTCAGGTTTTATATTTTACTTTGTTTTAAGGTAGAAGCATTTATAGTCATGGTGTCTCATATTTTCCTTATGTTTTTGTGAAACTGTTTTTAATGAAGCATATTTTAAAGATGCTGTATTTCTGGCATTGGTGGACTTGAGTTTGGGTGAAAAAGCCAGGCCTATGCAGTTATCAGGTTACTTCCTTCCTTAGAGATCAATGAGAAGTCCAAGGCCAGAGCACAGTTCCCCGGGGGACTGAGGGCCTGGCAGGTGCGAACAGGTCTCTGCTGGGATTCCTGAGAGCCTGAAGTTCACCTGAGGTTTTTGTTGTTCGTATTTTCTCTCCCAATATGTACAGCGCTGTGGATATGCATTTGATGGGAGAATAATGATGGCACCAAATTAAGACCTGCGAACAACTACATAAAAGTTGATGTTTCATAATCTACTTTAAAGAGCACTCAGTGTAAAATCCTAATAGGATTGTTATTGAAAAAATGTTTTCATTGTCAAAGACATGTTTAAATAACCTCGACTACAGAATAGGAAAGATCATCTGGACATTTTTGCCTGACTTTAAGAGGGGTGGGATGAAGGAAGAGTGTGTGTGTGTGTGTGTGTGTGTGTGTATGCCGGGGTCGGGGAGGAGAGAAAGGGAGGGGATTACTTTACTATTCTAGCCCAAATCTCATCAGGAACATATGCAATCACATTAGCTGTAAGGTTTCTGATTTCAGGGGGTTCTTTGGCCTCCTGTAAGAGCCCCCACTAAGTGATCCTGGAAGCCCCTGAGGGTATTATATGTTCACAAGGAAGCCCACTCTTATAGCATAATGTGTGTTAAGAGAATAACCACAGAATCATGCATTCCTGAGTTCTGCTCTTGACACTGCCACTTACTAGCTTTCATACTCTTATACGTTGTTTTAACTTCTGGGCTTCAATTCTTCATTTTAAGTGAATCTGTTAGGATTAAATAAAATATTCTCCCTAACCATATTCTTATCCGACTTCCGCTTGACCCAATGACAGGGAGCACCCAGGCATGCATTTCATCCGTATTTAGCTAATGCTGCCTGGTACTGTTTGGGGCACTAGGAAGACAGCAGTGAGCAAAAAAGACATGGCGCTCACAAGTGAGTGGGGGAGACTGACATTAAATATCCGATGACGATTAATGGGAGACTCTAAAGGGGGCCCTCATTCGGAAGGATGGGTCAGAGAAGGCATCTCTGAGGAACTAACGCTTCAGATGACATCCGAAGGTTAGCTGTAGTTGATCAGGTGAACAGTGCAGGGAAGGGCAGTCCAGGCAAGGAACAGCATGTGTGAAAGCCATGAGGAACAGAGTTTGGCATATTCAGCGAACTGAAAGAAGGCCAGAGCTCCAATAATAGAGAAAACTTGGGGTTTTCCTAAGTGTAGTGGGAAACCAGAGGGTCTTTAATTAGAGGAGTGATCTGTCCAGTGTATGTTTTTAAAAGGTCATGTTACTGTGTTTAGAGGATAGCTTTGGGGGGAGGGGTGCAATGAAAAATTTAATACTATATGTAACTGTAACATTCTAAGCCTTTATGTATGTGACATAGATGATATTATTAACCCTGTTTTGCAATTGACAAAACTCAGAGAGGCCAAGTGACTTAGCCAAAGTCCTTCAGGCAATAAGTAAAAGAGAACCTAGGGCATTTGGCTTCTCATTCAGGATGCTGTTGCAACTGAGGTGTGTCTGTGTGTGTGTGTGTGTGTGTGTGTGTGTGTGTGAGAGAGAGAGAGAGAGAGAGATTGATTGATTCTTAATCTGAATTGCAATCTGAATTCCTATGGATATTTAAAAAGTAGAGCTACCGTGACCCTACTCCTAGGGATTCCAATTCAGCAGATTCTCAATAGAGTGAATTCCATGAAGCAGGGCAATGTGTGTCTTGTTTAGTGTCACCGGCACGGAGCCCAGCGCACAGAAAGTGCTCAGTGTTGGTGCCGTGGAGGGACAGGTTGGGGGCTGGCAGGCTGCGTCAGTGCCCTGGTTCTTCGAGTTTCTCAGTGTAGTCACCATTCATCCCTGAGTCCTGGCATCTTGAGGCTGGAAGGTTTCTTAATTCAGGATAGAGCCAGCACTTGGTTTGCATAGCACTTCTCTCTCTACCCCTATAAGCTAAAAATACCTCTGCATCTTATTTTTATCATCACAACCTCACAGTAAAGAGATGGAGACAAGGAGAATAGGGATAAAAAAGAGAGGGACAAAAGTCAACCGGTTGCCCCAGGTCATGCAGTCAATGTCAAAACCACTACTACAAGGCAGACTTTCTTATTCCCTCAAATGAGTTGGGATTCGGCATGAAACAGTCATTTCTTACAGACTATCCACAAATAAGCCTGTATTCAGTTTGGCTACGTCCAGTTGCAATGCCCAAGTAGAAATACACTGGAAGGTGAATGTATCATACTTGACATAATTCACTTTCTGATTCTCTTTCTGTGCCCATACATCCCCGCCCCCCCCATCCCCCACCCAGGTAGTATTCCGTCTTTGATTGCTGGTCTCTTTGTTGGACTTTTGGCTGGCTATGGAGCTTACCGTGTCTCCAATGACAAGCGAGATGTGAAAGTGTCTCTGTGTAAGTAAGACATTTTCCAGGTATGGAGCATCGAACCTGGGGGGTAGCTGATATGATGCTTCTAAATGTAATATTATTGCTTAGTTTGTTGGAATGGTACAAAACAAAAAATTCCGCCTTCTTCTAAATACTAAAATAGTATTATTTTATTAATCAGGTCTTACTTTAAAAAATATATAATTATTTTCCTTACATTCGGTTACCTAAACATTTGTTGGGTGTCTCCAGTGGGTGGCAGTATTCTGCCCAGAGTTCCTGAGGAAAGTTGAATAAGCCAGCAGTCCTAGTCCTCAAGGAGTATTCTGTAAATAGAAATTTAAGTTAGAAAAAGACTTCCTTTTAAAGGTGTTTCAAGAATGGATTTTAACATGCTTGTTTACTCAAACCTTTTTAATGAGCTAGTTAAGTGTTTTAATAGAGCTTTTCATCTTTTGAAGAAAATAGCAACTCAATACCTATGCATAATAGTTGTTATATTAGGAAGCTTAAATGATATCCCTTTTTTTTTTCACAAGCAGGCATTGGTGAGGTGTTTGCAACTCTGATTCATGTATTGGTTTGTTTTTTAGTTGCAGCTTTCTTTCTGGCCACCATAATGGGTGTGCGGTTTAAGAGATCCAAGAAAATAATCCCAGCTGGGCTGGTGGCAGGCTTAAGGTAAGAAAAACTATTTTAATGTACATTTTCCTCTGCACCTCATTTTGAAATGCTGAATTTTGGGCAAAAGTCATTGTTAACTTGAAACATCAAAGTAATTTTTTTTTTTTTACAATAAGCATGACTGTGAACCCTTAAAATATGCCTGCAGTCAGTCTTTGGGACAGATGTGCACAGGAACATTTATATTGAATATACTTAGTGTTGCTGTAGTATTTGATCACATGTACGCTTTACCATTTTCAGAATAAAGAACTCAATTAAGTCTCATTTTTTCTCAAGATTTACCCATGTGAGGCAGTATTTCGAGTTTTTAAGGGAGAAAACAATATTTTTTTCCCAATAGATCAGTAGGGAGCTTCAAATTTCTCTTCATTTGATCCCGGTAATTCTATCCATGAGATTAAGCATGTTACCAAGTAAAAATTTATAGTTATATGTTTTTTGACAGAGGTGCATAGCACTACTGTTTCTATCCAGCTCAATGTAACTTTTTAAAAATGTATTTTTATTGATTTCAGAGAGAGGAAGGGAAAGGGAGAGAGATAGAAATATCAATGATGAGAGAAAATCATCGATCAGTTGCCTCCTGCATGCCCCCTACTGGGGAACAAGCCTGAAACCCGGGCATGTGCCCTGACTGGGAATCGAACTGTGACATCCTGGTTCATAAGTCGACACTCAACCCCTGAACTGTACCGGCTGGGCATATAGGTTACATTTTTAATTCTTCCTGAAACCTGCCTTAATATATTGAAAGCCATAAAACATGTTCATTTCCTTTGATACACATTTTTGCCTTTTGAAATTTTTTTCTGAAGAAATAATGAGATGTATATAATGTCTGGTGTTTATTGCGACTTTATTCCTAACGCAAAACATGATAAACTGAAAAATTAGAAACAACTTAAAAATTCACCAATAAGGAAATGTTTCAGTAAATGTTCGTCCCCTTAATGGAATACTGAGCAGGCTTTACATGTCATGTTTTAAAAAACTATTTAGTGGCATTGGAAAATCTTAATAAGATAAGGAGAGATTATTTAAATGGATAAAAAATAACAAATATTCTGTGATCTCAATTTTTAAAAGTTTGTACATGAAAAACCAAGATCGGAAGGGAAATCCCTCAAACTGTTAGAGTTTGTCTCTGGGTGGCAGCATAATGAGTAATTTTCTCCTGCTCTGTAGAATTTTCTAGTGTGGCTGTGTTTATGATTTGGGGAAGAAAAGTGTGATTACAAAGACTGCTTTCCAGTTTGAGGCCTGTCTAAAAATGATACTTGGTGGTGGAAAGAATCAGAAGTAGGGTTTACGGGTCAAGAACACAAGACCCCAAAGATATGAAATGCCTGCTGCTACCACCCTTTTAAATTGCTGTCTTTTGAAAACCACCAGAATGTGTCTTAGGTTGATGTCCCTATTTTAGGGAAATGACTGTCAGTAGTTTCAGTTCTGATGGTAAAAAGAAAACTTGTTTATTAAAAGAAAAAAGACAAGACCCCAAACAATGAAAAGTAGCTGAGTTGGCAATTACTCCTCAGAATTGTTCCTTGATTATTTTTTCAACTTGCTTAACTTTACAAGCTTTTGAAAGGTGTGTGTTTCTTTAGAAACCTTTCTCTCATAAAGCTTTATCCCAGATCTTTAGAACAGCGAGTTCTGATTTTTCTCATTCATTGAGTGAACATGTTTAAATGGCTAACTCAGGCAAATCTGGGAAGTTCGAATGCAGGGATAATGAGGTCACCCCTGCTCCCACGGTAGGAGTCTGGGAGAAGCCTGGGAGGCAGGGTTGAGTTACACCACAGTTAGGGGAGCATGCGGCCCTTTCTGTCTCAGCCGTGTAAGAGCCACCCTTTCTTTGCCTTTCTTCTCATCCAGCCTCATGATGATTCTAAGACTTGTCTTACTGCTGCTCTGAGAATCCGGAGGAACTGAAAGCTGAATTGACATCATTCTACACTAACGGGCAGAACACACTCTTGGAACTCAGAAGATAAATTTCAGTATGGAATGTTAAGTGTCTTATTTAATACTAGAAACAAAAGAAATACTGTCACCTCTTATATGAACACTAGTCTGAGGTGTTGTTTGTTTTGTTTTTGAACAAAACTTTGTTTTCTAATTGTCAGGTACTGTTTTCATTAAAGGTGTTTAATAGCCTGGCCAGAGTGACTCAGTTGTTTGAGCATCTTCCCATGCACCAAAAGGTTGTGGATCCAAGTCCTGGTCAGGGTACATACCTGGGTTTCGGGTTTGATCCCTGGTCAGGGAGCATATGGAAGGCAACTGATCAATGTTTCTCTCTCACATCTATGTTTTGCTCTCTCTCTCCCTCTCTCACTTTCTCTCTCTTAGCATGTCCTCAGGTGAAGATTTTAAAAAAGCATATTTAATAAATTGTAATATACTTTTTCATTTGCTATGTCTAGTTTTATGTATGTGGTATTTCTTGACAATTCTAAATACTCATCTGAAGTGAATGTAAATGAAACTGCAGCGTATCAGATGACGGAATGCCCTAAGTCAGTGGTCGGCAAACTCATTAGTCAACAGAGCCAAATATCAACAGTACAACGATTGAAATTTCTTTTGAGAGCCAAATTTTTTAAACTTAAACTATATAGGTAGGTACATTCAACTGTAAATTCACGGTTTTCATCTTCTGTTTTTCTTTGCTTCTTCTTTGTAGCCATCTCAAACAGGGCACCTAAAAAAATGTTTCATTTTATAATAATAAAGCCACCAACACAAAAGAATTACAATTCTTAAATTGATGACAAAAATATCTGTAGGATTTGCAGCTGGTTGGAAAAATACAGGTAACTTTATTCTTTGAGTAGGTACTTTTGTCACCCGCGTGCAATTTGTGGACGTGACTAGCACTAACCACTGCACAATCTGCACAATGAGACTGCTGACTGATTGGCTCACTCAACTCGTGCATGAATGGCGCGTGCCTCCCCCGCGCTGCGTATCCCGAGGCCCGCCTGCGTTGCGTCTCCCGTCGCCCGACCGACCGACACCCCCCACTTCTAATGCCACTTCTTCAAAATAGACTCGCCCAGGCCGAAAACCAACTTCAATTGCACTGTACATGCGCGCCCGCATGTGGTATTTTGTGGAAGATCCACACTCAAGGGGCCAAAGAGCTGCATGTGGCTCGCGAGCCGCGGTTTGCCGACCACTGCCCTCAGTGGACCTCAGAGAATGCTGATATATCTATGTCATTTATATTATATTAGAAATTATATGTTTTGCATTTTGATTGTGTTGCTGCCAACATTATTTTTTTCCTTAAAAGAATACATCATCAGCACACTCTGTGCTAAAAGAATGTATTTAGTATTCAAATAAAAGATGATCTGTTTTAAACCTTTTTTTTTTTTATTTTAGTGTCTTATCTATATACTTAATTGCCTTTGACATTGAACTATTCAATTATTAATGAAAGAAGTTGGGAAGGAGAGTTATTAAACCAGAACTTCTCCTTAGGAACAGACTCTCTCTCTCTCAACATTAATAATTCTGAAACAAAAATGATTTTGTCTCAATTCACCACTTCATTTTTAGACTTAGTTTTGACTTTTACTGTCCAAGGCACTTAACTTTCAGGCCCCAGACTGAACATCAGTTCCAGCCCAATTCTCCCGCTGGTGGTTGTACGCTCTCTGGAAGGTCATTTCTTCTCTTTGAAACTCAGTTTCTCATCCTTAAGGAGGAATTGGGACTAAATGACCAACAAGACCCATTAGAGCTCTAAACATCTGCAATGTTCTTGTTGGCTCTGTGCAATTGTGTCAGATTCCAAACCCTTTTTTATTATTATTTTATGTTTTTAATTGAGGTAACATGTGTTAATGACATTATATAAGTTTCAGGTGTACAACATTATAATTCGATATTTGTGTACACTGCAGTGTGCTCACCACCAAAAGTCTGGTTTCCATCCATCACTATACAATTGACTCCCTTTACCCATTTTACCTCTTCCCACCCCGTTCCCCTCTGGTAACCACCAATCCATTGTCTGTATCTATGCGTATGTTTTTGTTTTGTTTGTCATATGTTTTCTTTTTGGCTTTATATTGCACATATGAGTGAAATCATAGAGTTCTTTTCCTTTTCCATCTGCCTTACTTCACTTAGCATAATACACTGCAACCTTTTCTTTAAAGGGAGTGGTGGGTAGAGCTCCCACTGAGAACAGCAGAGTTGAACGATTCCATTCAGTTACCTTTGCCAACTGTCTTTCAAGGAGGTTGTTAAACTTACAGTGATAAGTAATTCAATTAAGGGGAGAAAGAAAAAACAACAACACCTTAACCAGTTAGGAATCCCAGACAAAATCCTTTGATATACTTTAAAAATATCCTACCTAAAAAAAAAAGAAAGAAAGAAAAAGAAAAAATCCTACTAATCCTAATGGTATCAAAGAGGTTGTGGCCACAAGCAAGTCTGGGGCGCCCCCCTCACTTGCTGATGGTCAAGGGTAATTGAGAAGAACCTTCATATTCAAATTGCCAACAGTTTATCAGCTTATACTCAAACCATGATTATGACACTGAAGTAGAAACGAAATGTGAACTTGGTAACAGACACCAGGTCAGAGTGAGATCACGTGATAGTCTGGGGCCTGGAGGAAAGAAGTTCTTAAATTTTTGCCCAGTAGAATGTCTTTGAGGTGTTCCCTGCTGAATAGAGCCTTTTCTGGTCATTAAACTAAGAATGATAATGTTACTCAATGCCTTTCTCATAATGGCTACGATTTTGAACATCTGTTGGATAGGAGACACTTTACCCATTAGACAACTTTGGAGTGTCTGCCCCATTCACAGTGGTTCCTTCTCCGAGAACTGCTCGATCTCTCTCACCTCCTGCCCAGGCGTGATGGGCTCTGCTGGCCATGGTTGCACTGCAGACCCCCACCTTCCAGCCATGGTCCAGTGAGCCACCCGACTCAACTGCAACCCAGTTTTCATCCTAGGAATTTAGCTTTGAGACTCTGAGGCAGCTCTGTGTGTTGCTGGAACTGAAACATAATCTTTAATCTACCATATGCCACAAACAAATGATTTAGAAGAACTACTAAGAAAGAGCCCAGTTAGCCTCTGGAATTGAAATAGAGGAAGAGAGTTGGAGGGAAGGAAGAGAAGTTAGACACTGAAGTACCCTTGAGAGAAAACCCCTTTCTTTCCTCGCATTGGCCCAGTCAAATGCTGGAGAAGACAGGCTGAGAAATGCAAGAATCCCATTATGGCTTAGGGTTTCTGCAAACCTGGGAAACATTTACCTTCTTACAAACTCAGAGTGACTCAAAAGCATTGAGTAGTAATGTCTAGGTGCTGTGTCTGGGCAGAGGGGCTTGAGAGAGCCTGAGAGTTATCCACATAAGAGCCAGATGTTTCCAATGCATAGTTACAAATTCAAAGGACCATGTTGTGTTAATGAAGGCAAGGTGGTCACCAGGGCATGATGGAAATGAGGACATGTTGGCAGTCTCCTGTGTGGACAAGTCTATTAAGGACAGGAGGGCCCTCTCCCTGGTGCCTGAGGACTTAGATACAACCCTAGAGAAAATATGGGGGCATGTTTTGGGAAGGAGACTAGAACTGTTTGAGATTTCATTTGGTGCCCTTGGTGGAGTGGGGCTCAAAATCGAAATTAAATGCAGTTGCAGAAATAATAAGGGTTAAATTCTTGCACTCTTGAGTTGGTGAACTGATGGTCACCCCATCTCACATATAACATAAAGTTCCCTTTTCAGAGTGGATGGCTTAGACTCCATTTTAGCAATCAGTAGACTGATCATTATAAAAAGAAAATAGGCCACACAACAGATGCTCTTATATTACACAAAAAATAGAAGAACATTATCTTGTTTTGTATTCAAAGGCCTGTTCTTCACAATAATTTCCCAGGCTCTGATAGACCTCAAAGTTTTAGAGTCCCAGAAAGTTGGTCTGGATAGGATTTATTCAGAATAGCAAGATCAGCAGTGTTTTAACATTTCTTAAAAGCAAAAGTGTATTCTGAATGCCAGTGTCTAAATTAGTTGCCTGGGTTAAATGTTTCAAGTCAAAATATCTTGACTTTATTTGATTGAGGTCTTTATCTCCTAAATGATAATGAAGCTAGATTATAGGTGGGTTAGCTTTGAAAAGATGTGTCATCATTCCATAATAATTTGAAGAACTTACTATTAAAAGTACAAATCAAAACTATGGTACCATAATTTGTAAGATGCTTGACTTCAGTTAAACAATTAACCAAAAAATACCTGTAAGAATTCAAATAAACTCAAAATGAACATTTTAAATGTGGAAAACATGTTGCTGATTTAGAAATATACTCTTGGTATTATATGTTCATATATCTGTATTTAAAATAAAATATTCATAAATGTAACAGATAATGACACATCTCCAGTCTGCTCAAGATGTACATACTAATTTGAGGTGAGAGAGCAACAAAAATACTTGGCAAATATAACTGAACCAGTATTGTTAGTTCATTATAAATGATTTGAAATATAAGTTTGGCTTTCATTAAAGCTATAACTTTATTATAAACAGAAAAATTATAAATATTTTAAAATATATTTTATTGATTTTTTTTACAGAGAGGAAGGGAGGGAGATAAAGAGTTAGAAACATCGATGAGAGAGAAACATCGATCAGCTGCCTCCTGCATACTCCCTACTGGGGATGTGCCCGCAAACCAAGATACATGCCCTTGACTGGAATAGAACTTGGGACCCTTCAGTGTGCAGGCTGACGTTCTATCCACTGAGCCAAACCGGTTAGCATAAATATTTTTAATATTTTTAATATCTGTTATTTTGTGTTAAGAATATAATAAACACATTCTAGAGTAATTGCTGGATTTTTAACAACTAAACTTGTTTGCTTAAGAGAAAGTACTGGCTTCCTCAGACAAATGATACCAAACAGAACTCTGAGCAATGGATATTAATAGAATATCATCTTCCGCCAGTGCTTTCCAGCTCTCTTTCCTTTTGTAATTACTTCCAAATCTGTCTTTTACTGAAGTCAAGGGAAATTATAAGAAGAAGGTTCAATAGACCTTAAAAACACTGATGCCAGTTCTCTCCACCTACTTGCAGAAAAGGAGGGATTAAAAGCAATTATTGTGCATTTATTTCATTCTAGCCAGAAGAACGTCATAGCTTTCTGCTAAGTAGTTAATTTCATAGCTTTCCAGTGTGTCTTTGAAGTAAACAAATTTAAAACTCCATTGTTTGAAGTGTGTATGAACATAAGGAATTAAATGCAACAGTAACTGCATGCCCCCTTCCCTGTTCTCAGCCTAGCATTCTGGAATTTTATCTCCAGTCTTGCTGGCACCATGCCTCCATTCGGCTTTGTCTGCTGAAATTGGGCCTTAGTAACGTGGTTTCGTGGGTAATTTAAGATAAAGAATTTCCCCCTTTATAAAAGTCAGCCTAGTAATGGAGTGCACAGTACATTTCATGTGTCCTTGATTACTGAATACATACTTTCTGGTTTATGAAAATCTTTTTATTTATTTATTTATTTTTTTTTTTATTTTTATTGATTTCAGGGAGGAAGGGAGAGGGAGAGAGAGATAGAAACATCAATTATGAGAAAGAATCATCGACCAGCTGCCTCTAGCATGTCCCAAAGTGGGGATCGAGTCCCCAACCTGGGCATGTGCCTTGACCGGGAATCGAACCATGACCTCCTGGTTCATAGGTCGATGCTCAACCACTGAGCCATGCCGGCTGGGCTGGTTTATGAAAATCCTGATTATGGCATAAAGTGAGGTGTGCTTTGCTCCTGGCACTCATTGGTCTGATTTGGAAAGGCTGTGCTTCAGTCTCCATACAGGAGGATCTCTTGGCACTGGGAACTGAATTGTTACTAACAGCGGAAAAGGAGGCTTTAAAAATAATCAGGTGCCACCTAGATAAGCAAAAAAGTTTATATATTTAAACTATAGTGGAAAAATTTAAGCAAAATCAATTGTCTTTTAAAAATCCCAATGGCCTGTTATACTTTAGTCTAATATTTTTAAATTGACAATCTTGAAACACAGAAGTTTGCAATTGAGTGCAGTTCAACCTGTCAGCATTTAGAACATGTTTCCTTCATGGATGTGTAATGTGCATGGAGCATATATGTGAATGTGCACGTACATTCTTGTATTGGAAGCTTCATTTCAAGACAGATTAGCATGAAGGTATTAATTAACTTATTTTAAATTTATTTTTATTGATTTCAGAGAGGAAGGGAGAGGGAAAGAGAGATAGAAACACCAATGATGAGAGAGAATCATTGATCAGCTGCCTCCTGCACACCCCCTACTGGGGACCAAGCCTGCAACCTGGGCATGTGCCCTTGACCTGAATTGAACCCAGGACTCTTCAGTCCGCAGGCCAATGCTCTCTATCCACTGAGCAAAACTGGCTAGGGCAAGATGTTAATTTATAAACCACAATATTAGGGGCAATTATTCCCACTATGACAGAGCTGCTTTTGACTTTGAAATCAAGTAGGAAGCTCCCTGAGTATATTGAAAGGATTGTGTTAAGATGTTTTGATGCACGTTTACCTTCTCAGTGAGTTACACCCAGCAAATAATAGTTACAATTAAAGTTATTAGTTTGTCCTTTTTATGTCATTACATTATAATTTATTTATTTTATGTTTTACAAATTATACTAACATAATTATCCACTAACCTCTAGAAAGGTAATGTAATTAGTTTGACAAATCCACACACTGTGACTAATTTTCAGTTTTCTCTTCATTCTTTTTTATTATTATTTTTTATTTCATAGAGGAAGGGAGAGAGATAGAAACATCAATGAAGACAGATTAGCATGAAGGTATTAATTAATTTATTTATTTTAAATTTATTTTTATTGATTTCATAGAGGAAGGAAGAGATCAAACCTGGGACCCATCAGTTCGCAGGCTGACACTCTATCCACTGAGCCAAACTGGGTAGGGCTCTCTGACATGTGCCCTTGGCCGGAATCGAACCTGGGACTCATCAGTTCGCAGGCCGACACTCTATCCACTGAGCCAAACCGGGTAGGGCTCTCTTCATTCTTTTTTTCGTGCAGAAGCAGATGAGTTTTTCTTGTGTAGTTCAAATTATGGTTTCTAGTAGCTGTAATTTGACACTATACCTCCCAAAACACTGTATCATCTGAGCAAAACCTTATGGAAGGAAGCCAGACATTGGATTCCTATTTCATCTAAAATGAAATCCTGATTCCTTGATAGTACTCACAGGAATGTCATCTGCCACCTGCCATCCCCATCTCATCCCCCACTCTCCAGCCACGCCTCCTCTGGCCTTGGGGACTATGCACTTTCCCACGTCAAGGCTTTGAAAATGAAGGTTCCTCGGTTTGAAGCCCTCTCGCCCATCTCCTAGCGTGCCTGTTTTCTTCTCACTTTTAATGGTTCCTCACCTCCCCCAAATAAATAACAAGTGCTGTCAAGGATGTAGAGAAAAGGGAATCCTCATGCACTGTTTGGTGGCAATGCAGATTGGTGCAGCCACTGTGGAATACAGTATGGAGGAGCCTCAAAAAATTAAAAATAGAACTCCCTTATGACCCAGGGATTTTACTTATGGGAATATATCTGAAGAAACCCAAAACAGTAATTCAAAAGAATATATGCCCCCTATGTTCATTGCAGCATTATTTACAACTAGAGGCCCGGGGCCACAAAAATTGGTGCACTGGGGTGGGGGAACGGGGGGGGGGGGGTCCCTCAGCCGGGCCTGTGCCCTCTCGCAGTCTGGGACCCCTCAGGAAATAACGACCTGCTGGCTTAGGCCTGCTCCTGGGTGGCAGAGGGCAGGCCCAATCCCTAGGTGCAGCCCCTGGTCGGGCTCAGAGCAGGGCCGATTGGGGAGTTGGGGCGCCACCCCCTGTCATGCACAGAGCAGGGCGGATTGGGAGGTTGCGATGCCACCCTCAGTCATGCTCAGGGTGGGGCCGATTGGGGGGTTG